>NC_052406.1:11921472-12030914 GCF_009389715.1 Phoenix dactylifera
GGAGGAAGGCATCAAGGTAACTTCTATTGATAGGGACATCCTTTCGAGCAAGGTGGAAATGGGTCTTTTCTAAAAGCTAAGACATGGAGTTAGGTTAACGGATATCATAATATTGGCTTGGAATTTCATTTTCAAAAAGACTTGCTAGCTACATTTGAAGCTATCTTTAATTTCTTCCTTCTACAAGATGTACTGTTACATATGATGTCATGACCCGTCCTCTTATAGTTGATGCTTCTGAAGCTGGATTTAGCTGGTGGAAAGAAGTCCTTGGCAAGGGTAGCTATTCCTTATATGCATCTACAACAACCTATATATAATACAGGCACAATGATGGCATGACTTTTTTCAGAAAATTGAGATGTCCTCCTCTATTGATAAGCAAATGATGATGATGGCAGTGATAACTCTAAATGCTACAAATTTGTATGTATTGTTGAGGGAAAATATAAATATCCTCCTTACCTCTATATTAACCTTAAGGAAGAAAAGATTCATCTAATAACTCACACTAAAAGAGGTAGATAGTTCAAAAATTAACTTTTTTTTCTTCTTTTAATTATATATATGTAGACACACACATAGAGAGAGAGAGAGAGAGAGAGAGAGAGAGAGAGACCCTCATTGCTAAGGTCCAATACTTAGAATTGCGTTATCCAAGTCTCTGATCCAGAATCTCTTTGTCGTTAAGAGACATGACCACTGGGGCAAACCCAAGTTCATCAATTTGAAAATAGTTACTTTAAGCTTTTTTATAGTCCATCACCCTCTTTTGGTGGAAATTATTAGATCAATCTTGTCTTTCTCATGCTTAATATAGAAAAATTACAGCAATGTGTAATTAATATATATATATATATATATATATATATATATATATATATATATATATATATATATATATATGTGAATTGGAAGATTAATTAAAGATTGCGGTTTAGAAAAAAAGTAATTGAAATAACAAGATTGAAAGTATCTTAGGATTCCAACTTCCACCCTTACATGATTGTAGAACGCATTCTGCATGACTCTGATTGATAACAAGTTTAGGCTAATCAATCCAAAGGCAATGCATAGTAATAAAACCAATAATTGCAGTTATTAAATGTTAAGCAAATAGTGCATAACCTTCTTGATGAACTAATGTGAATGGGAAAGGCTACTAGCATTTTCTTTTGTGTGAGGCCCTTTCTTTTATTACAAAAAAGGATTTTAGCAAAACACAGCCGGTACAGCCATTTGGGATCTTAAAGCTGGGATTGGAAAAGTAAAGATAGAGCCACTTGAGAACTCATAAAGCAGGAAACAAAAAACAAATAGAGCAGTATTCTGGGATATTAAAGCTGGGAAATGACCGGCCACAATTAAGGCATGCACCATGATGCAGATCATTGGCACTATAGGTACGTGTATGGAGCAAAATACTTTATTTTTGGAAAAATATTTTCCTGCACAAACTCCTTGCATAAACCTTCTTTGGAAGATGAAAACCAGTAGTCTAAGTGGGAGGAATGTCAATGCAGAGAAGGAGGTTGAGGTGGAGGTCGTGGACAACGAGGTCGGAGGAACACTGATCGCCGATCAGGAAGAGTTGTGAGGCCAGGAGGCTGGTGGAATAGAGACTCTTTAAGGTCAGCGGATGTGGTCTTAGAGATGGCCATGCTGGTTTTTCCTGTTGAGGTACTCTCTTGGAAACCTAGAACTTGGCCATCAGGACCACAGAGGATTGTTTATACTTTGAAGAACTTCCATCATTTTTTTGATTAGGATCCAGTCCCCGTCGGATACAACACATTCATGGCTTTATTTGCCTCGAGAGGATGCATCCTTAGGGCTCTCCGCCAAGCTAACCAAAGAGACCGGTGGTTTGAATTCAGGGTACAACCTTGGCCTTGTAGGAAGGGTGCTGTTCCTCGCAACCTGCAAAACAAAGCTAGCTTGGAGCTGATCGAGGTCCCGCTTCATGCTCGGGATAGTAAATCCTTCAAGAGATTGATAGCTTGGTCTGCTCTTCTCGAGAGAGTGAATCCAAGAACCCTGGTGGGCACAGACATGCCGGTCTTAAATCATTGCATTTTGTGAGCGCTTGGAAGCAATCCCCAAGATCGTCCGGATGACCCTGGAGGATGCAACCTTCAAGGCATACGTGAACATCAAGGATGCCTCAGCAGGAAGACCTTTGCCATCGGATATTGCTCCTAGATCTGATCGGGAAGGTGACTGGATGCAAAGAGGGGCCCTTTTCTCTTGATGATCAGGCTAGGCCCCATCCTTTGCCACACCTGGATGACTTTCAGGAGGAGAACTTTACAGAAGATGACCGAGGAACCTTCGAATGTAAGAGCTGCTACAATCCACCGGAGGTTGTTCCTTAGGATGCTTGACCAGCACCTTCCTCTTCTAAGATCCACAAAGGCGATGGTGATCTATCCGGCAAGAAGGTGCATGGCTGCCTCGATCCCTTATCCAGGTGGCTGTAGTTCCTGATTCACAAGCCATCCAAGTGTGAACAAACAAGCCAATGAACTCGGTTTAGCCAACACCAATTTGAATTCCAAGCCACACGGGGTGGGGCTCGAGAAAACAAAGGGGCTCTATGACTTGATCTCTTTTGATAGTTCGGCTGTGTCTGGTGCTTAGAAAGCTTCATTCTACAAGCCCAACTTAGACCAACTTTTTGCGGCCAAACTCAGCTGCATGTGTCCTTTGTTCTACTTAGCCCCATTGAATGGAGCATGAAATGATTTCGGAGCCTTCACGTAAGATGAGGTGTTGCAGTTCTATTTATACAGCCTTTACTATGTTGTTAAACTTAGCTGTAATTCATTTGATTCAATTAAGTTTGTTAAGCTTCAATTAGAACTGTTAGTCAGTTAGAAATACTATTATACTGTTGCATCCAGTTACTCGGTGGTTAATGAGGCTGTTATATAAACAGAGTAGTATGACAGAAGAGAGAAAGAAGTGTTTTTGTATTCAACTCTAGTATTCTGAGTTTAGACTTCTTGTATTCAGTTTTTGTATTCTAAAAACAGTAGAGAATGAAAACACTTTTACTCTCAATCTTCTTGCGACGATTCTCTTTTCCCATCTCCATTCTTAATCAAATTTTTTTTCTTTCGATCTTCATCTCTGTTCTTGCTGTTCTACTTCATCAGTTAGCAATTATTGACATGGTATTAGAGCTTTAAACACTTCCGATCATGTCTGAGTCAGGTTCTTCTCCATTGCAAACTTCGTCGAAGATCCAGCCAGCCCCTACTTCTTGCATCATGGTGATAACACGGGGTTACAGTTAGTTTCATTGATTCTGAATGAAAACAACTACTCTACCTGGAGCAGATCCATGATCATGGCATTGAGTGTCAAGAACAAAGAGGGATTCATTGATGGAAGCATTTGAGCCTCCACCAAATGATCCAAAATACATGGCATGGAGACGATGCAATATGGTAGTCTCCTCATGGATTCTGAATTCTATTCCAAAAGAAATGAGCTCAAGCGTGATTTACATGGATTCGGCCAGAAAGATATGGCTTGAGCTGAAAGAGAGGTTCAATCAAAGCAATGGACTAAGGATCTTTCAATTGCAGAAAAATATTTCTCTCTTTCTCAGAATCAAGACTCTGTCATTCCATTTTTACTTGTTTAAAGGGATTTTGGGAGGAATTGTCAAATTTCAGGCCTCACCATCAATGTCCTTATCAATATGAAGATCAAGTCATGTAGTTCCTTATGGGATTGAATGAATCTTACTCAGCAATTCGAAGTCAAATTTTGCTAATGGATCCTATTCCACAAATCAATAAGGTATTTGCTTTAATTCTTCAAGAGGAAAGACAAAGAGAGGTATCCTCAATGACTCAAAAGGTAGAATCAGTTGCCTTCGTCAGCAAATCTATGCAACAAGGGAATCAAGGTACCTATTCTTCAAATGAAAGGTTTACACAGAAACAAAACTACAAGAATCAAAATCAAATCTCTAGGAAGGACAAGCCAATTTGCAGCCACTGTGGGATCTCAGGCCATACAAAGGAAAAATGTTATAGGCTTCATGGCTTTCCTCCCGGTTTCAAGTTCACAAAGGGCAGAGGATCTCCTGCAGCAAATGTTTCAGAGTCATTGGATGATTTCTCTCAAATGATTCTTACTCCAGCACAGTGCCAGAAAATTATCTCTGTTCTGAAACCTCAATTACAGTCCCATGGTTCTTCATCTGGATCTTCATCTCTTTCCTCTGCCACACAAAATCCAGTGCAACCTACTGTAAATCAAGTGGGTAATTTCCATTTGGCATCAACCCCAGTTTTTTTAGGTAAATCTGCATGTTTCTCAAGCATGTGCAGTAACAAGCAAACCCAAACCTCCTGGATCATAGATACAGGGGCAACAGATCATATGGTGTGCTCCATTTCACACCTCCACACTATCACAACCCATGTCAATGCAACCGTCAAGCTCCCCACTGGAGATTTGGTGCCTGTAACTCACATAGGGACAGTCAAGCTCACAGAATTTTTAGTCTTGACCAATGTTCTTTGTGTTCCTCAGTTTTCTTTCAACCTTATTTCAGCAAGCAAACTCATAAATGCTCACAATTGCTGCCTTATTTTTCTAACAAACCTTTGCTTTATACATGACCTGTTTGCATGGAAGACGATTGGAGTGGGGAAACTTGAGAATGGTTTGTATCATCTTTAGGTGAACAACAGCCAAGCTGTCAATAGTTCTTTTGCTTCTTTGTCTGCTGTTTTTGATGATGCTGAATGCAATTCCAGCCTTTGGCATCGTAGGCTAGGACATATTCCATTTCCCATGCTTAGTGTGTTGAATAAGATTGTACCTGAGATGCATATTAATCAGAAGTTTCACTGTACAATTTGCCCTCTTGCCAAGCAACATAGATTGAATTTTCCCAATCTGAACATGCATCTAAGTTTCCTTTTGATTTAATTCATTGTGTTATTTGGGGGCCATTTTCAACAACTTCCCTAGATGGTTCAAAATACTTCCTCACTATAGTAGATGACTTTAGTAGAGCAACTTGGGTGTATCTCATGCACTCAAAATCACAAGTCCGGCCACTTATTCAATCCTTTTATTCTCTTATTGAAACTCAGTTTTCTGTCAAAATTAAGATGATTAGGTCTGACAATGGTCTGGAATTCAACATGACAGAATTTTACTCATTAAAGGGTATCATTCACCAAATAACTTGTGTTGAAACTCCTCAGCAAAATGGAATTGTGGAAAGAAAACATCAGCACATCTTTAACATAGCTAGAGCATTAATGTTTCAAGCCAATGTTCCTTTGAATTTATGGGAAGATTGTGTTCTCACTGCCGTGTATCTTATCAATAGAATTCCCACCCCCAAACTTTCCAATAAATCTCCTTATGAAGTCCTATTTTCTTCAAAGCCTTCTTATTCTCATTTAAGAGTATTCATTGTTTATGCTTGCATCTACTTTGAAGAGACATAGGTCAAAATTTGATCCTAGAGCTAGACAATGCATTTTTCTTGGATACCCTCTCATGGCATGAAAGCTTACAAACTTTATGACATTCAGTCAAGAACAGTTTTCTTTTCTAGAGATGTTGTGTTTCATGAGTCCATCTTTCCCTTCCAACATAACTCTCTTACACCCACTATACATTCACCACCGTATCATGATACTCTTTCTTCTTCTTCTCCGTATCATGATACTATCTTTTCCACATCCTCTAACATTCATAATGACTGTTGTTTCCCTCAATCCATTTATAGTCCTACAAGTTTGAACAATTCTGGATTTGAAACACTTATCCATACATCAAATTCCCTTGATATTCTGAATCTTAATTACCAATACAATTCCTAAGTCTGCAGCAGAACCACATTCAGCTTCTTCCCCTGTAGCTGTTCAACCTATTCAAAATCAGTCACTTAGAAGGTCATCTAGAATTAGACGTCCCCCTTCTTATCTTCAAGAATATCATTGTAGTTTGGTCTCAAGACCCCCTCACTCTCAATTGGTCAACCAGCAATCAGAAAATTCTGCAAAGCAAGGTAAACCTTATGACATTTCTCATTTCTTGACCTATGACAAGCTCTCATCTTCTCATCGTGCTTATGCCTTATCTATTTCATCTCATGTGGATCCCAAAACTTATGGTCAAGCATTTAAGTCTGTTGAATGGAAAGTTGCCATGGATAATGAACTGAGAGCTCTTATTCAAAACAATACATGGACTGTTACTGTTTTGCCTAAAGGTGCAGAAGTTGTGGACTGCAAATGGGTATATAAAACAAAATTTAAAGCTGATGGTACAGAGGAAAGAAAAAAGGCAAGGTTAGTTGCTAAAGGTTACCCAACAAGCTGGCTTAGACTATCAAGAAACATTCTCTCCGGTTGCTAAAATGACTACTATCAAAACATTATTGGCAATTGCTGCGGTTAACAATTGGCACCTCTACCAACTAGATGTAAACAATGCATTCTTACATGGTGATCTTCATGAGGTGGTATACATGAACTTACCTCCTGGTTATGAGCAGCAGGGGGAGAAGGGGGAGAAATTAGTATGCAAATTGAACAAATCTATATATGGTTTAAAGCAAGCTTCAAGACAATGGTTTGAGAAGTTGTCATCATTCATTGTTTCACATGGTTTTGTTCAATCCAAAGCAGATTATTCTTTGTTTACCATGAAAAATGACTGCTCATATACTGCCATACTTGTGTATGTGGATGATATAATAGTTGCAGGAAACAATCTTTCCTATATTGATCATCTCAAACAGATCCTTGATGCACAGTTCAAGCTTAAAGATTTGGGAACCTTAAAATTTTTTCTTGGGCTTGAAATAGCTAGAAGTTCTAAAGGGATATCTGTTTTTCAACGAAAGTATGCTTTGGAGGTATTAGAAGATGCCGGATATCTTGGTGCAAAACCTACAAAATGCCCCATGGTGCAGAATTTAAAATTGAGCAGGTTTGAAGGTGAACCTGTTGCGGATCCCACGGTTTATCGAAGGCTTGTAGGAAGGTTGTTATATCTTACCATAACCAGGCCAGATCTGAGCTTCTCTGTACAGGTGTTAAGTCAGTTCTTAGACTCACCAAAACAGCCACATTTGGATGCAGCTTACCATGTATTGAGATACTTAAAGACTACACCAGGGCAAGGGTTGTTCTTTTCCTCAAATTTAGAACTACATTTGAAAGCATTTTGTGATGCGGATTGGGCAGCATGCTCAGACACACGCAGATCAGTCACAGGATTCTGTGTTTTCCTTGGGGAGTCACTCATATCATGGAAATCGAAGAAGCAGACCACTGTTTCAAGATCATCTGCAGAAGCGGAGTACCGCTCCATGGCTTCTACATGCTGTGAACTCACATGGCTTGTGAATCTTCTCAAGGATCTAAATGTTAATCATACAAGATCAGCATTACTCTTTTGTGACAATCAAGCGGCATTACATATCGCTGCCAATCCAGTTTTCCATGAAAGAACAAAGCACATTGAAATTGATTGTCACATTGTGAGAGACAAAGTACAATCTGGTCTTATTCGAACCTTACATGTTTCCACAGCAAAACAACTTGCTGACATGTTAACCAAAGCTCTTAGAGTTGCTCGATTCAATGCATTATTAAGCAAGATGGGTGTTCATAACATTCACATGCCATCTTGAGGGGGAGTGTTGCAGTTCTATTTATACAGCCTTTACTATGTTTGTTAAACTTAGCTGTAATTCAGTTGATTCAGTTAAGTTTGTTAAGCTTCAGTTAGAACTGTTAGTCAGTTAGAAATACTGTTATACTGTTGCATCCAGTTACTCGGTGGTTAATGAGGCTGTTATATAAACAGAGTAGTATGACAGAAGAGAGAAAGAAGTGTTCTTGTATTCAACTCTAGTATTCTGAGTTTAGACTTCTTGTATTCTAAAAACAGTAGAGAATGAAAACACTTTTACTCTCAATCTTCTTGTGACGATTCTCTTTTCCCATCTTCATTCTTAATCAAATTCTTTTTCTTTCGATCTTTATCTCTGTTCTTGCTGTTCTACTTCATCGTCAGCAATTATTGACATGGGGCAAGTTTCAATAGCTATCCCCCCCCCCGAGATGAACCCCACTTCTTTCTTCTGACTTGGCAGGGTGTACTCACTTAGAGCTATATGATTTGCCGATTCCAGAAAAAAAAGAAAAAAAAAAGAAAAAAAAGAAAAAAAGAAACAAAAAGAAGAAGAAGAAGAAGAGGTGAACCCCACCAAGGCACAAGGGGCGAGGCCATCTAGAGTGACCGATATTTACAATCAGGAAGCTGGAAGCCCCTGATGTGGAGGCGAAACTCGTCCCCAACTCCCAACCAGCTGGGCAAGTCGTCTAAGTTTGTCTCCCATCTTCTTGCCAGATGCCCCTCCCCTCACAGCCACCAGACTTATAAGGCTGAAGGCAGTTGATGGGGTGAAGGAGGCTACATCCAATCTCCCAACAGCCAGGCGCAGAAGGAAACGAAAAATGACTGGGAGGGATGCTGGTCAGCAGGACCCTAGTCGTTTGTTGCATGCTATCTCACACCGACTCCTCCTGGAATGAGGGAGAGCTTGCGGCTTCACATTCTCGGAGGAGGTGGCGGGGCTCAATACCCTTCTTGATCTTGAAAAGAAAAAGGTGTCCCTTGCTGTTAACTGATGGTTTGGAATTCTCCTAGGTAATAATCTGTTTGATGTTTTGGATGGAATGCTGGCCATGCTGTGGGTCTTGGTGGGCTTTTGGATTCTATCCTTTTTTTTAATCTCCGTACATTTTGGCTGCTTGGCGCTCCTGGGCTAGCTACTTTTTACGTACTGTTCAGTAGGCTAGTTTATTTTCCTCCCTCTCTAAAGTGTTTGGTTTGCCGGTGTCTAGATTTTGGGCTAGATATTTGCTTGTTGGCTATCTGTTAAATTGGAATACTCACCTTCTTGGCTACCTGTTAAACACTTAATTCTGTTAAATTATGTGTTTCTTGCTCACATTGGCTAATGTTGTGTCCTGCTTCCCTACTCCATGTTGAGCCTAATCTCCCCTTGAAAAGGTTTGTGATGCTTGGGCTTCCTAGCATGGCCCTTATCGAGTTGCTATGGTGGTATGAAAATGATCATCATTTCATAGAATGTTGGAGGCTCTGGGCCTACATCAAAAAGAAGGGCTATCAGGGACCTCATTTTATCTTCAGGCTACGACATCATAATGATTCAGGAGTCAAAAATTGCATCTCCATTTCTATCATTCCTTCGCTGTATTAGGGGCTCTAGAATTGATGAATGGATTCATGCGGACTTTGTTGGCATTACTGAGGGGCTGCTTTTAGACTGGAACTGCTCTTTCTTTTAATTCTCTCAGATGTTCAAACAAAAGGATTTTTTCCCTCCCTGCTATCTTGCACTGCCCAGCTCTGAAGCAATCCCTTACAATCACTTCTGTTTATGGTCCTCACAAGACATGATCTCCGGAAAAATTTCTTCTTGAAATATACCAGACATGGTCATCCTGGTCCATGGTTGCTGGGTGGCAACTTCAACATCACAAAATATATTGAGAATAGAAAGGGATGACCACAACGTATGAAAGATAATCTGACTTTACATGGATGAATGAGAGAGAGCATCCTATCTTTGCCCACTTGGTTCGATTGTTATTTTCCAGGAAATGGAGAATTTGTTGCCTGAAAAATTAGATTTGCCAAATCTCTACCAAAAGATTAGGGAAGAGATCAGTTACCCATAGAAGATGATTCCATTGTATTGGTTATTGGTTTCCGCTCCTTGAGACTAGAGTTGGGCACTGGGCCGGGCCGCCCACGGCCCGGCACGGCCCGGCACGAAGAGGGCCGTGCCTGGCACGGCCCGATAGCTACAGTGCTGGGCCGTGCCTGGCACGACCCATTTAAAGGGGCCGTGCCGGGTCACAGGTTACTGGCCCACGGGCCGAGCCCGGCATGGCCCGCTTCGGGCCTGGGCCGGCACGGCCCATCAGGGCCTGGGCTGGGCTGGCCCGCGGGCCTGGCACGGTCCGGGCCTGGGCCCGGCCCGATAAAAATTAATGCTTCATAAATTTTTTTAATAAATTAATAAATATTGAAAACTAAGGATTTATGAATATAAAGCCACCTTAATGGTGGGGGGTTTGGCATAGACCCTACCAGTTTATTAATTTAAATCAAAATGGTACATGAAGGGAGGTTTGGACCTTGGTCTGACCTCCAGAATACAATAAGAAAGGGGCCAAAGAGCCGAGGTTTGGACCTTGGTCTGACCTCCAAAATACAATAAAAATGTACAATTATAAAAAATTAAGAAATCTTACTAATCATCAGTGATTCAGTGAATCAGTATTCACTCTTCAGTCTTCAGTAGTGTTTGTATCATCATCATCAGAGGATGTTGTATTATGTCCACCTTTATCTTGAAGTCTTGCCTCAGCATCCAACCAATCTTTGAAGCAGAGAAGCATCTCCACCGTTTCGCCCGTCATCCTACTTCTCTTTTCGTCAAGAACACGCCGACCTGCACTAAAAGCGGATTCCGATGCTACCGTGGACATCGGCACGGCTAAAATATCGCGTGCAATTGCAGACATAATAGGATATTGATTTTTAACACTCTTCCACCAAGATAATACATCTAGATTCTCTATTTGATTTTCATCATATGCAGACTGAAGATCATTTCGTAAATAAAATTCTAGTTCACTACTTAAAGATGAAGAAGATGAAGATAAACTTGAAGCATGTGTGTGTCTTCTCTGTGCAATGAATGAAAAAATAGATGACGAACGAGAACTACTAGAAGAAGGAATAGAGGTTTGTATTTGTGTTCTAGATCCACGAATTTTTTCATCATATATAGCATAAATATCATAAAGAAGTTGTTTTACCTCATTTTTAGCAAGTTCAGGATCTTTAATCATATTTTCACAGTATGCATCAAGTAAAATTAGCACGCCATTTAATTTAACTCTAGGATCAAATACAGCAGCTAAGTTATGCATAGGACATATCTTGTCCCAATACTCATTCCATTTAGATTCCATTAGGTCAATAATAGGCATTAAAACATCATCATATCTATGTTCTGCAAATTTTTGACTAATTATATATGCTTGTTGTAAAAATGAACATGAAGTTGGATAATAAATACCAGAAAAAACATTGGTAGCATTATAAAAACTAAGCAAAAAATCTTCCAAAATTTTTCCTTTATTCCAATCAGTTTCAGTCAATGTAAAGCCTAATCCACGATCATTAATATATGCACTTAATAAGTTTTTATATGGGTATGCATCATGTATCATGCTATATGTTGAGTTCCAACTAGTAATTACATCAAGTTTAAATTTTTTAAAACGTTTACCATGATTTATACATAGTTCCTTAAATTCTTGAAGTCTTGATCTTGAAGCATGAATAAAAGAAACTACATTTCTAATTTTACCAATCACATCTTGAATCATACCCATGCCAGCTTGAACAGAAAGATTTAAGATATGACATGCACATCTAATATGCAATAAATTTCCATCTAACATGGGATGCAATGAGTCTTTTAATAATGCAACAGCAGAATTATTATTAGATGCATTATCAAAAGTAATAGACATAATTTTATCATTAATATTATATGAACATGCAGTTTGATAAATGATATTTGAAATTTGTTGTCCAGAATGTGGAAAATCAAAAGCACGAAAAGCAAGAATACGTTTATTTAATTGCCAATCATTATCAATATAATGAGCAGTAATGGCAATAAAACAATTACTACCTACAGATGCTGACCAAATATCAGAAGTTAATGAAATTTTTACATTTAAAGTAGAAAGTGATTCAATTAAACTTTGTTTCATTGCTAAAAAGTTAGTCATAGCTACTCTTCTAAATGTACGCCTACTAGTTCTTTTGTAAGCAGGTTGTAGGTTTAATTGAACATATTCTTCAAAATTAAAAGATTCACATAAACTAAAAGGTAATTCATCCTTAACTATCCATTTTACAAGTGCTTTTCTTTGATTTTCATGATTATATGCAAAATTACCTACAAGTAATCCTCCTTGTATATTAAGGGTACTTTGAGTTTGAGCATGAGAATCATGCATCCTATGACTCTCTTGATGTCTTTTTAAATGCCCTGTTCCCCCACTACTACTACAACTATAAAGTTTGGCACATTTTTTACATTTAGCTTTCCAGACTCCATCAACCATAACTCTATCAAATTCAGTCCATACAGCACTAGTCCTCTTACGAGAAGAGGTTTGATCTTCACTCGGTTCACTAGTTCTAGAGGAACTAGGAACATGGGGTTGGGGATTAGTTTCTTCTCCCTCAGAAACAGGAGGAATGCCAAACTGACTTTCCTCAAAAGATGACATATCTAAATTGATGAATTAAAAAAATAAAAACTAACCACAAGGAGGATTGGAGGAATTGAGTAGAGGGTCGGAGGGCAGAGGCAGAGCCGCAGAGCCGAGATTCTGAGCTTCCTCTTGTGCTCTCAACAGGAGTGACCTTCTCTTCTCAACAGGAACCTCCTCTTGTGTAGCACTTGAACACTTGCTAAATGCAAACTAAAAATTAAATTGCTAGAAGAGCACTTTAGAAGAGAGAAATAATAGTATTAGAGAAGGAGAGAATAGTTGGTTTGTTGTGGTGAGAATGAGGGAGGAAAGGGCTATTTATAAAAGCCCAAATTTTTTTTTTCCCAAAATACCCCTCAATCAGCCATTATTGGACTGTTGGGAGGGGTAAAACTGACTTTTTCCTAAAATAGCCGTTGGAAACGGCTATTTTCCTCACCCCTCACCGTTGCGGGCCGTGCCAGGCACGGCCTGTTTGCACCCGTTACGGGCCGTGCCTGGCACGGCCCGTGGCGTGCCGTGCCCGGCCCGGCCCGCCAATAGACGGGCCGGGGGCCGGGCCGGGCTTCCTTTTGCGCCCGCGACGGGCCGTGCCGGCACGGCCCGCTTCATAAGCGGGCCGGGCCAGGCACGGCCCGTTTAGACCTTGGGCCCGGTGGGCCTGGGCCGGGCCGGCCCGGCACGGCCCGATGCCAACACTACTTGAGACTTGATCTTTCTCTTGGTATGGACAGAAGGGATATTCCACTTGATAGAAGAGAAAAATGATCGATCAATCTGGGAGGGGGACCAAGACCCTATAAATACTAGTGGAGTTTCTCCCCATCAAAGATAACTCTCAAGATCCGACGGATGGGATCGTCACAATTAACCCAATAACCTTAAGCATTTATATAAGTGAAAGGCCCAATAATCAATCACTTAGGCCCATCCGGAGTGGGTTACACTTATATGAACAGCTACGTGGTCACTTGGGCCACATCCAGAAGCTCATAAGCTTACAATCTCCCACTTGGATCATGTTGACCACAAGATTTCAAAAGAATTATATATATATATACATATTTTATATTTATAATATATATATATACTTTAAATTTATCTATATGTGGTCAAGTGATTGAATAATCAGAGGAAAAAACTTTAAATGCCGGCATTTTTTTTTAATAAAACAACTTTATGGTCCTTTCACCATGCTCTAGGTTCCTTTAACTTGAATGAAAAAGTTCAATGGTAAGGGTCAGGCAGTCCTGTGCTATCCTTTTAAAGAGCCACACACTTCCTTTCGTAACCACAAGTGCTATCAAAGCATAATCATCAAGTAACTTTATTTGGGATACTTAATGAGTGAACGAGTCATGTTTAATTCACTCTCATGACAGACATATCTTTATGTCTATCATTGGTCCTAACGTATAATCCCAATGGATTAGAAACAACTTTATAGCCAGTCAAAACAGAATACATAACTGTACATGATCTACATAGACCCCAATGTATATACTGCATAGTTTTACACATCAAAAGAATCAACAATTCCCATTGATTTTACATGATCCATACAGATACCAGGTGCTAGCTTCTTAGTCATCGGATCTGCAAGCATGCGGTCTATACCGATGTGCTCAACTATAATTTGACGACTAGAAATCTTTTTCTTTACAACAACATACTTGGTGTCTAGATGCCTAGACCCACTTGAGAACTTGTTGTTATTGGAAAAAGCTACTGCTGCTGAATTATCACAAAAGAGCCTGAGTGGATGAGAAATAGAGTCCACAATCTTAAATCTGTGATAAAGTTTCTCAGCCAAATCGCCTGTGATGTGGCCTCATAACAAGTAATATACTATGCAGCCATTGTGGAAGGAGCAGTAATAGACTGCTTCTGGCTCTTCCATGAAACTGCTCCACTTGCTAGTAGGAAGACATATCCAGATGTTGACTTCCTAGTATCTGGGCAGCCGGCAAAATCAGAGTCAGTGAACCCAATAATCTCCAGCTTATCTGACCTCCTATATGTTAGCATGAAACTTATAGTCCCTCGTAGATACCTAAATACCTTTTTGACAGCATCCCAATGAGCTTTGCCTGGGTCACTTTGAAATCTACCAAGCAATCCAACGGCAAAAGCTATGTCAGGACGTGTGCACGTTTGTGCATACATAAGGCTGCCAATTGCAGACGCATAAGGTATATCTACCATCCCATCTTGTTCCAACTGATTTTTCGGGCATTGCGATTTACTGAGTGTATCCCCTTTATGTACCGGAGCAGTATTGGATCTGCCTTTATGAAAATTAAACCTTTCTAGAATTTTATGGATGTAAGGTCTTTGAGACAGACCTAAAATACCCTTCGATCTGTCTCTCAGAATTTCTATGCCAAGAACATAGGAAGCTTCACCCATATCTTTCATTTCAAAATTCTGAGCTAGAAAGGCTTTCGTATCATGTAGCAGGCCAAGATCATTACTAGCAAGCAGAATGTCGTCAACATATAGGACTAAAAATATAACTTTGCTCCCACTGAACTTTTGGTATATACATTGATCAACAACATTTTCCTTAAAACCATAAGTCAAAATCACCTCATTGAATTTGAGGTACCATTGTCGGGAGGATTGTTTTAGTCCATATATTGACTTCTTAAGTCTGCATACTAAGTGCTCCTGCCCATCTTGTATGAATCCTTTAGGTTGAGTCATATAAACATATTCACACAAATCTCCATTTAAAAAAGCAGTTTTGACATCCATTTGATGTAGCTCAAGGTCAAAGTGAGCTACCAAAGCCATGATAATTCTGAAGGAGTCCTTTCTCGAGACTGGAGAGAAAGTCTCAGTGAAGTCAATACCTTCTTTCTGCGTGAATCCTTTGGCTACCAATCGGGCCTTGTATCTTTCTATGTTACCTTTCGAATCTTGTTTGGTCTTGAAAATCCATCGACAACCAACAGGCTTCAAACCTTTAGGTAATACAACAAGGTCCAGACTTGGTTTTGAGCCATAGATTCAAGCTCATCTTTCATGGCATTGAACCACTCTTCAGATTTATTACTATTCATGGCTTCGAAAAAACTAAGGGGATCATCAACACATAGGCCATTTTCATGTAGGTAGACGATATAATTATTCGGTATGGCCGATCTTTTCTGTCTAGAGGATCTTCTCAATTCTAACTGTTCTCCCACTGGTTCTTGCTGTGGGATAGCAGCGGGTTCAGTAACTTGATGGAGCGGCTCCTGTTCCACCTCCACATTTCGAGGTTCCTGAATTATGGGTTGCAACATTGAAAATGGTATAAACCCATATGGAATAGGTCTAGAAGTCCCTTGTGAGGAAGAGTTCTGCTCTGCCAGTTCCTCGAACTCTATGTGTCGAGGTTGTGCACTCCCACTAATTGAGTCATCCTCTAAGAACTTCGCAGTTCTTGTTTCTATGATCTTGATATGGGATGATGGACAGTAAAACCTATACCTTTTGGACCTTTCTGGATAACCGATAAAGAAACCTGATACGGTTCTATGGTCCAACTTCTTGATATATGGGTTATACACCCTAGCCTCATCTTTACAACCCCACGTGTGAAAATGTCTCAAACTCGGTTTCCTTCCTATCCATAACTCATAGGGTGTCTTTGGAACAACATTCAAAGAAACCCGATTCAAGATATACGTGGCTGTTTTTAAGGCTTCAGCCCACAAGAAAAGTGGTAGGTTAGAAAGACTCATCATACTTCTGACCATATCAATTAATGTGTGATTCCTCCTTTCAGCTATACCATTTTGGGTAGGCGTGCCAGGAGTGGTGTACTGAGGAACTATGCCACACTGTTCAAGAAACTTTGCGAAAGAGCCAAGAGCTTGGCCTATGGCCGTCTGTTTACCAAAATACTCACCACCTTGATCTGATCTTACTACTTTAATTCTCTTACCAAGTTGGTTTTCTACCTCGACTTTGAAGACTTTAAAAGCATCAAGTGCTTCAGATTTTTTCTTTAGCAAGTAGATATAACAAATCGAGAATAGTAATCAATAAAGGTAATGAAATATTTTTGGCCTGAAATACAATGCGGGAATGGTCCACAAATATCCGTATGAATGAAGTCAAGTGTTTCATCACTTCTTATGGCATTCTTAGAGGAAGTCTTGGTCTATTTTTGTTGGGAACCCGCCCAAGCAGCAGAAAAATTAGATCAGAAAAGCGTAGCGGAAGGGGCATGCGCGGGATCAGCATTCATCGCATGAACGTATTTCAAAAAACCGTCGTTCGTAGATAAATTAGTATTAAAAACTTTTAAACTATTAGAAAGATCAGATCTTCACCTTGTGCGTGTAGATGATCACCGCAAACTGATGTTCGTAGTTTTGGATGAAGGTTCGCTTGAAGCCGCACACGCGTCCGGCCTCTACGGGTATCCACACGAAGTAGAGGACCGATCAAAGTTTCATTGTCTCCCCGAGGTGCTAGCTCTCTTGCAGAGACAACTCTTGATGGCTGAAATCTTCCCTTTGAATCAACCCTTGATTGGCTTAGGGAGGAGGAAGAAGGAGAAGGGATCAAGAAAGAAGATCACCAAGCCTTTGTAGCTTTTTTTTGCTTGCGTTGGAACCCAAGAGAGGGAAGAGATCTTTCTGGTAGTGACCCCATAGGTTCTATTTTGTCTGGTAGTGAGATATATTGCGATCTCTATCGCAATATCATTGAAAACTCCTTTCAATAGGTTGGAACAATTCTAATTCTACTTATCAGGGATCATCGACCATCGAGATATTCCTGTGAGTCTCACCATCCACCAGTGACACCTAGCAGCATGTAGTGGCTACCCAGCAGAATAGAATGATGAACCTCTAGGTGCAGTTATCGTATGATACAGTCCTTCTATAGTGGATCCCTACAGGACGGAGGTCATGGACAACTCGTCAAATCCCATCGTCTGTCTATGTCAAGATTTATTCGACTTTAAGTTCGAGAGTGGAAAACTTTTTCTCCACTGTGCATACTGCCCCGGCCGAGGTCTTACGAACTCAATCTTATAAATCACCTAGGATCTCTCATCATCTATCAAGATTGATAGATATTTTGTAGGTGTATATCCTACTCCTACAGTGAGCCTACTGCAGCCAATCTACACTGTATGGACCCATATATCTAGAGACCATGAATACGTGCAGTCAAACTACAATAACCTCACTGTGAGTAGCCGAAGCACCGCAGGTCAAAGGACCAGTCACACCACTGCAACATCAAGCAAGTCACTGACGAGTGGATAGACATCCAAGTGACTTTTTGTCTTGGTCACGCTCAGTACCCTTGTTCTCTAACAAACACCTGCACTATCACTTCAGTGTTCCCACACTGTGGACTCGAGTGTCGTCCATCCATAAGGAAAGCGATGTGTGCACTGATCTCATCGGATCGATCACCGTCCTCGTGATGATCCATCGATCAGGAGCATTTAGAAATTAATCACCTATGATACATGACTCAAATTCAAAACTCATGATAATATGCATCATCATCTTATTAATTCCTTGGACGATTCATAGACACATAAACAATATGAATGAAAAAAATGCCTATTTATTATTCAATAATATAAAGTCAAGTACAAAACTATGTTTCAGAATTAATAATGTGTCAACCATATTGGCTTTTAGGGCATATATCTAACAATCTCCTACTTGCACTAAAACCAATCAGTCATATATCTAAGTTCCATCTTCTCAAGGTGGGCTTTAGTCTTCTGCTGACTTAGCTACTTAGTGAACGGGTCCGCCACGTTGTCCGTGGAGTCTACTCTCTGCACCTCGACATATTTCTTCTCAACGTAGTCGCGTATGAGGTGAAAGCGACGCTCTATATGCTTGAACTTCTGATAACACTTTGGTTTCTTAGCAAGAGCTATGGCACCATTATTATCGCAGTAGAGTATTATGGCATCTGATGACATTACATCTAACTCTGCAATGAATTTCTTGAATCAGAAACCTTTCTTAGCAGCTTCAGAGGCGGCGATGTATTCAGCTTCTATAGTAGAATCAACAATAATCGGTTTGTTGCCCAGAGATGGTCACCCAAGAGGGGGGTGAATTGGGTGTTTTAAAAACTTTTTGCCTAATTAAAATAAACACACAAATATATGAACTAAAATAAAGATGAAGAGATAAGAAGAGACAACCACAAACACACGGTTTTATAGTGGTTCGGAGCCTTCACCGCTCCTACATCCACTCCCCAAAGCGCCTTTGGGAATTTCCACTATAATCCAAGATTACAGTACGGTAGTTTTGCGAGTTCACTACCCAACTCGTTGTTTTACACCGGGCTCACAACAAACCCTAAAACCCCCAATTTCTCTTAGGCTTGGGACGCCTTTCTCTTGTTCCAAGTCCCTTGACTGGAACAAGCACCACAATAAAAGAGTTTACAAAAGAAAATAAAAGCTCTAAGAAGCAAATATAACAATTATGAATAATGTAACCCGGAAGAATCCTTTTGCCGTTGGAAGCGTGGAAAATGTTGATTCTTCCGAGGTGGAGCGCGTAGGGTTGAGTGTGAGCTTCGAATCCTGAGCGCACAAGAGTGGTTGAGCTTGAAATCGCTTGGGAGACTTGAGAATACTTGATTTCCTTCCTTGAATGCACTCACTCCCTTGAGCTTTTCTTTCTAACTTCTCTCTTGAATGATCTAGCTTTTTGGTTGGTGAAGAGTTGTTGAGAACCACTTAAGAGGTCCCTTTTTATAGCCCAAAAAGCAAATATAGCCGTTAGAAACAAAAAGAGAAGGATTTGAAATTCAAACCAAACCTGAAAAGCTGTCAGTCGCGTCCCAGGCGCTCCGGGGACATCTCCGCTACAACGAGGGACGTCTCGCCTACAGGATTTTACTTTTTATGTTGTCTGGGGTCGACTCGGCACTTTACGGGGACGTCTCGGCTTGTCTGCACTTTTTGAGTGGGGACGACTCCGCTGCCTTGGGGACGACTCCGCTTCTTTATCTCCGAAAGACATGTCCTCTGGAATTCCCTGAGAGAGTCGACTCCGCTCTTTCAGGGGACGTCTCGGCTTGTCTGCACTTTATGCATGGGGACGGCTCGCTGTCTCAGGGTCGACTCGCTGCTGCGGGGACGACTCGGCTACAGTGGGGACGTCTCGCGCATATCTCTTGAAAACTGCCTTTCTGCCGCCACTGAGAGAGTCGACTCCGCTACTGAGAGAGTCGACTCCGCTAACGCGGGGACGACTCGGCAGGTGCGGGGACGTCTCCAAGTGTGCCGTTCTTCCTGTTTGTGCCAGAGACGTCTCTGAAACTATCAGGAGACGTCTCGGCTGTCCCTGAACTTTTTCTTTAACTCAAAATATTCTTTAAATTCATAAAAATTATGGGAACTTGCCTAGACATTTCTTAACAATATTCTAATAAAACATGAATTCCTCAATTAAATTGTTAAGATATAATGGAATTTTACTCTAGTGTTTTGTATTCATCAAAATCTATTAGGGGGTCAACAATCTCCCCCTTTTTGATGATGACAAAACACTGAGTATATGCAAAATTTGAAATTTAAACATATACACAGTATTTGATCAGATGTACAAGTATAATGTTTTGGAACTAGATACAATGTGCATCACTCAATATTCAGTTCTTTCCTTGTGCATAAGATTGATCTTTATAGTTCTTAAATGATTTTGCATATGAACTGAATTTGAATCAAGTTAAAATGAAGTATTGATGCTGAGATAATTGAAAGCTAGATTCTTTTTGACTCCCCCTTTCTTTTCCAGAAGGGCAATTATCTTAAAATCAATATTCTTCAATTTTATCTTTTCTAAATCAACTTTGGAGTATGATTAAAATTTTGCATTCCATATTCAATATCCATGTCTACTCCCCCTTTCAATATCTCTATTCAATATCTATACATTCAATATCTACTCCCCCTTTTTGTCATCAACATGAAGGGGACAAATTATCCTTATTTAGATAATATATTTCAGCATTCATTTTACTCAAGATATTCAGGTTGTGCTCCCCCTGTGTCATTTCTTTGTATCAAATCACTTAAGTATGTTAAGATTTTTGGCATATCAAGAACATTACACATCACAGAAACACATACGAGTTGGCAATGTACACAGTTTTCAAAAGATTGTATTCATTCATATGTCATCATAACCTTTGAAGTCAGTACATAGTCAAAAGAAGAAATCATTACAAGTATTGATTTCTAATACAAAAGTGTTTCAAAATAGCCTAGGATTTACAAAAAGAAGATCCTACAAGATATCCATCATCGGCGACGTTGCTCATGGGCCTACCAGCTGTATTTGTTCATAAGCCTTACAAGCTGCATCTATGAATGTGTTGATGGAATCCATGAGGGTCTTAAATTGATCTCCCTGTGACTTGTGGAAACCTGCCACAAGTGCCTCAAACTCTATAGTTGCCATTTCAATTCTTCCTCTGAGTTGGGCAACTAAGGTGCCCATTGCCATCTGGTTTGTTAGCTCTTTAAGACTCTTGGAAATGCTCTTCAAGCTGTCCTTGAGCTCTAATGATCTGATGGTTTGGGTGGCACCCAACCAATTATTTCTTGTGTTGTAGCTTCAATTTGACTTCTAATATCCTTCATCTCTTGTAGAAGCCCTTCATGTGAAGCTCTGATGGGGGCCAACTCTGTGGAGATCATGGATCTCATCTCCTCCCTCATCTGCTGGCAAATGGCAGATGCTAAGGTGTGCATCTGATCCTCTGATAGAAGGAGGGCCCACTGACTGGAGGAGGTGGTGGCATGGATGTGGAAGGTCCAGCTGAGCTGGAGGGAATATCAGGGATGTCCATGTGGCTAGGTGGAGGAGAGTGATGGTCAGACTCATGATGTGGGATCTCAGGCTCTAGGTTTGTGCTTTTCTTTTGGAACCTTGACCCACGACCATCTATCTTATGAAATTCCATTCTTCTCATTGTGCCCTCATTGTAATAGTCGGTGTTTCTCAAGGGCTTTGCAGGTTCATTTGTTGGAATGGGAACCTTGAAGTGTTTAAAGATTAAGGTAAAGATCATGCCATAGGGTATACTAAACCTAGAATACCTATGACATAGGGCAATGTAATTTAGCATGAGTCTAGGAGGTTTAGAGGGATCCCTAGTAGGATGTGTGCATTATAACTAAGTCTCGCTCCGAAACAAAATCGAAGCGACCGGTTTTAGGAAATAGGACCCGGTTGACAATACTTAAGAGATCTCATCTCTGCATTTAGGTCCTGGGAATTGACAACATCAAGAGGGCCGCAGTCCTCTCTTCCTAAAAGTATTTAGGGCTACTCCCTTTGGGGATGTGAGGTTGGAGCCTCACCGTCCCTAGGAATTTGTAGACAGTGGATAGGACATCTTCATTGACTTCTACTAATGTCCCGGACATATCCAGTGTACCCTAGGTCCCCTAAGGCCATATTGCTAAAAAGTTCTCTAACTAGGCCGGGGTAGGTCGAGGTATTTAGGGTGCAAAGGTGCTCCCACCCTTGGGCTCGGAGTCTCTCTCCAATAGAGAACCCCTCATGATCTAAAAAGGAGAAATCTATGTACCTACCGTCGTGACTGTGCGATTTGCACAGGAAATCGTGGTGGTGGCGGAGCAACCGGAGGAGACGGCGCGGAGGGTTCTTCCCGCGTTCCTCACCGTCGGCCGCTACCTAGGTCGCCTTCCACGGGTCGTCCTAGCTTTCTTTGGTGCCATGGATGCTAGGGTTTGTGATTTAGAGCAAACGGAGGCTAGGATTTGAGGTGGAGAGCAAATGGAGGCTAGGGTTTTTCGTTTTGGTCGGGAATGAAGGAGAAAGCTCGAGTCGGCTCGAGCGATTTCGACCTATTTAAAAAGCCCTCATTCGGTCCCCGAGACGTCTCCGCGACTAAGGCGAGACGTCTCCCCTGGGGGGACGTCTCTGCGATTTGCCAGAGACGTCTCCGGCACTGAAAAATTTCAGACTGTATTCTATCTTCTCCCAATTTTGTTTAATCACCCTAATCAACATGATCTCTTTTGATAAACTTAGAGTGAATTTGTTTGTGATCCTCCCCCTTAATGATACATCCTATAATAATTTGATAATGATTTTTGAATTATTAATATTGAAATGAGGAATGTTTGACCAAATTTCGAATACCTATGAAATAGGCTCTGAAAATATCTCCATGAAGAGTCCAAGGGAGGGTAACCATCCTCCGGAAAGTCAAACAGTTCGTCATTTAGCTTAGATGAATTCATGTTTTCACTTATGTTTACCTTGAGGTTGATTACTAGTTTGAGTAGCAAAGCAATGCAATACAAATTCAATCATTTGCTAGGATCATACAAGCTCAAGCATTCCTTAAGAAATTGAATCTTTCTTTACAAAGGGGCTTTGTAAAGATATCAGCTAATTGATTTTCAGTACATACATATTCAATCATCACATCATTTTTCAGCACATGATCCCTAATAAAATGATGCCTAATCTCTATATGCTTTGACTTAGAGTGTTGGACAGGATTTTTTGTTAAGTTAATTGCACTTGTATTATCACATTAATTGGTATATTATCCATTTTGATACCGAAGTCTTCAAGTTGTTGCTTAATCCAAAGAACTTGGGCACAACAGCTTCCAGCTGCAATGTACTCAGCCTCAGCTGTGGACAAGGCAACTGAATTTTGTTTCTTGCTAAACCAAGAAACCAAATTGGCACCCAAGAATTGACATGTGCCACTTGTGCTTTTTCTGTCGAGTTTGCACCCGGCAAAATCAGCATCGGAATAAGCAATTAAATTTATGTCAGATTGTTTAGAATACCATAAGCCTACATTAGATGTCCCTACTAGATATCTAAAAATTCTCTTAACAGCTTGCAAGTGTGATTCCTTAGGACATGCTTGGTATCTAGCACACATACAAACACTGAATAATATATCTGGTCTACTAGCAGTAAGGTAAAGTAGAGAGCCTATCATACCTCTGTATAATTTGCAGTCTATACTTTTACCTTTTTCATCTTTGTCAAGCTTGCAACTTGAGCCCATGGGTGTGCTGATTTCCTTTGCATCCTTCATCTTGAATTTTTCCAGCATTTCCTTGATGTATTTGGACTGACTGATGAAGATGCCTTCCTCTGATTGTTTTATTTGTAGCCCAAGGAAGAAGTTGAGCTCACCCATCATGCTCATTTCAAATTCTCCCTGCATAAGCTTGGCAAACTCTTGACAAAGACTATCATTAGTAGCACCAAAAATTATATCATCCACATAAATTTGTACAAGCAATAAGTCATTTCCTTTTCTTTTAATAAAGAGGGTTTTGTCTACATTTCCTCTCTTAAATTTGTTCTCAATTAGGAAATTACTTAATCTTTCATACCATGCCCTAGGAGCTTGCTTAAGTCCATACAATGCTTTATGCAATTTATACACATAATCTGGATGTAAGTGATTTTCAAAACCTGGAGGTTGTCCTACATAAACTTCCTCCATTATATAGCCATTTAAGAATGCACTTTTTACATCCATTTGATAGAGTTTAAAATCCATGAAGCATGCATATGCTAAAAGCAGTCTAATAGCCTCTAACCTAGCAACAGGAGCAAAAGTTTCATCAAAATCTATTCCTTCCTCCTGATTATATCCTTTGGCCACTAGCCTAGCTTTGTTTCTTATTACTATCCATCTTCATCTAGTTTATTTCTATACCCATTTGGTGCCTATAATTGAAACATTAGGGGGTCTTTTCATTAGAGTCCAAACTTCATTTCTTTCGAATTGGTTTAATTCCTCTTGCATAGCATTCATCCAATTATCATCTTTTTCAGCTTCTTCTAGTGATTTAGGCTCTATTTGTGAAACGAAAGCAAGATAATTACTAGTGTTTCTTAAAGAGGATCTAGTTCTTATACCTTGTGAAGGATCACCAAGGATTAGATCCTTTGGATGACCATGTGCATACCTCCATTCTTTAGGAAGATCTTGATTTCTTGATGGAGGTTGATCTTCTTCATCTCGCTGATTTGTATCTTCTTTGATCTCATCCTCATGTTGTTTGTCTTGAGTGGAGAGTTCCTTCATTTGGTCTTCAAGTATACCTACATCACCATCTTCTTCTTTTCTAGAAGAATCTCCATTAGTTTCATCAAAAACAACATGAATGGATTCTTCAACACGAGAGTTCTCTTGTTGAAGACTCTGTATGCTCTGCTAGATGAGGAGTAACCTAAGAAGATCCCCTCATTCTGATTTAGCACTAAATTTACTGAGATTGTCCTTTCCATTGTTCAAAATAAAGCATCGACAACCGAAAACATGAAAATAACTTATATTTGGTTTCTTACCTTTTATCAACTCATACGGTGTTTTCTTTAAGATGGATCTAACTAAAGCACGATTTAAGATATACATGAAGTTTTATTGCTTCAGCCCAAAATACTTTGGTAGATCCGATTCGCACAACATGGTACGAGCCATATCTGCTAGTGTGCGATTCTTCCTTTCTACCACCCCATTTTGTTGAGGTGTCCTAGGTGCCGAGAAGTTGTGATTGATACCATTTTTCTTCACAAAATTTTTCAAAATACTGATTTTCAAACTCGGTACCATGATCACTCCTAATTGCTTTTAGTTTAAGATTGAGTTCATTTGAAACCCTATTATGAAACTTGATAAAAGCGGGAAAGGACTCATCTTTGTGTGCAAGAAATGAAACCCATGTAAAACGTGAAAAATCATCAACAATTACAAGACCAAATTTCTTACCCCCTAGACTAGCAGTTCTAGTGGGTCCAAACAAATCCATGTGAATTAGTTCTAAGGGTTTTGATGTTGAAACTATGTTCTTAGACTTGAAAGAACTTCTTGTTTGTTTCCCTAATTGACATGCAGCATAAATTTTATTCTTTTCAAAGTCTATTTTTGGTAGTCCTTTGACTAGATCCTTTGTAATTAATTTTGAGATTAAATCCATGCTAGCATGCCCTAACCTACGATGCCATAACCAACTAGTCTCATTGACTTTGGGATTCATGGCTACAAGACATTGGCCATCCTTCATGGTGAGATCATCAAGATCTACCATGTAAACATTTCCATGCCTATGTCCTGTGAGTATGATCTCATTGTCAAATGGACTACTAATTATGCATAGTGATGATTCAAATGATACTTTAAAGCCCTTGTCACAAAATTGACTTATACTTAACAAATTATGTTTTAGTCCATTAACTAACAATACATTGTCAATAAATGAGGAGGGTGATATGGAGATTTTACCAACCACCAATAATTCGGCCTTTAGCATTGTCTCCAAATGTGACTACTCCTCCTTCTTTTAATTCCAAGGTGACGAAGAGACTCTTGTCACCGGTCATATGCCTTGAGCAACCATATCAAGATACCACATTCTCTTTTTATTTCCGGCTGCAAGGCATACCTACAAAATGATCATGTGAAGCTCTTAGGTACCCCAAGTTTTCTTGGGTCCTTCGTGGTTAGTGTAGTTGGTTCCCTTAGGCACCCATACTTTAGTTATGTTTTTAGCTTTTACAAATGTACTCTTGTTAGTTTGGATTTTTCTTTGAATACAAGAGTAGGCTTTATGTCCATTTCTTTCCACAAAGAAAGCATGTTGGTTTTTTCAGTTTTTACGTCTTTTGCTTTTACAAAGAAATTCTTTAGATATTTTTGTTGCTTATTAGTTTTATATCCTAATCCGGCTTTATTAAAAACAGCTCTTTGATTTGAAAGAATAAGATTTATTTTTTTAGAGCTTTGTGTAAATTTTTCAACAATTGGTTTGTATTTGTGTACCTCATTCTTAAGATTCAAATTTTCTTTGACTAGTTCTTCCTTATTCCTTTTTAAGAGATTCAACATTTTGTGCAAGTGAGGTATTGTTATCGAGTAGGGATTTTACTTTTAGATTTAATTCCTTAATTAGTGTTTTTTGCCTTTTTCATTTTCAATGCTCAGTTTTGAATTTTTGATTTCTAGGTTAGTAGTGTTAATATTTTTAATGCTCTCCTTTTCAATTAATAAGTTTTCAATATTTTCCTTTAGTTTTTGATTGGAGGCTTTTAATACTTTATTCTTTTGCTCCTAACATACTACAATCACCCATAAGTTCTTGAAAAGCCTCATATAATTCTTCTAAAGTAAAATTTATGGTTGGGTTTTGACATACCTCGTCGTCTTCGAACGCCATGAAGCATAGATTGGCGGTCTCTTCCTTCTCTTTCCTCGGAGGATGATGTGTCACTGTCATCCCATGTTGCCTTCAATGCCTTTTTCTTCTTCTTTCCAAAATGCTTCTTTTGTTGTGGGCATTCGGAACGAATATGTCCCGGTCTCTTGCAGTCATAGCATACGATTGGGTCTCTTTCTTTTTCTTTTTCTTTTTCCCAATCATTTCTCCCTCCAAATTTCTTTCTTGGGAATGGTTTTCTTTCTTCTCATGAACTTTTTAAATTTCCTTACTATCAAACCCAAGTCCTCATCTTGACTTTCTTCTTCACTCTCACTGCTCTCTTCTTCACATACACTTGAGGTAGCCTTGAGTGCGATTGTCTTTTTCTTTGGCAACTCTTCTTCATGCTGCTTCATCGTGAGCTCATGCGTCATCAATGAGCCCAAGAGTTGTTCTAGCCCCAAGGTGTTGAGGTCTTTGGCTTCTACAATCGCCGTGACCTTTGCTTCCCATGCTTTTGGCAGTGACCTGAGAATTTTACTCACAAGTTCGGGGTTAGTGTAAGATTTGCCCAAGCTTTTTTAGACCATTAATAATTTCGGTAAAACGTGTAAACATGCATGTGATGGTTTCATTAGGTTCCATCTTAAACAATTCATACTTGTGAACTAGAATGTTCACTTTGGACTCTTTGACTTGATTTGTACCCTCGTGGGTAACTTCAAGCCTATCCCATATTTCCTTAGCGGAACTGCATGTAGAGACTCTATTGAACTCATTTACATCTAGAGAACAAAACAATGAGTTCATGGCTCTAGAATTGAGTTGAGCCATCCTATCATCATTCTCATCCCAATCCTCCTCAGGTTTGGGAACTCGAATGCCATTCACCACGTGTGATGGTTCTTGTGGTCCCTTGACTATAACCCTCCACAAGGCATAGTCTTGTGCTTGAATGAAAATTCTCATTCTCGTCTTCCAATAGGTATAATTTGTCCCATTGAAGAGTGGAGGTCTATTGGTTGCTTGCCCCTCGGCAGGAACATTGTTAAAGGGTGTTGCCATCTAGATCTTTGGCTAAGACGGTTAGGTCTTTCAAGAAATATACAGAGCACCCGCTCTGATACCACTTGTTGCCCAGAGATGGTCACCCAAGAGGGGGGTGAATTGGGTGTTTTAAAAACTTTTTGCCTAATTAAAATAAAACACACAAATATATGAACTAAAATAAAGATGAAGAGATAAGAAGAGACAACCACAAACACACGGTTTTATAGTGGTTCGGAGCCTTCACCGCTCCTACATCCACTTCCCAAAGCGCCTTTGGGAATTTTCACTATAATCCAAGATTACAGTACGGTAGTTTTGCGAGTTCACTACCCAACTCGTTGTTTTACACCGGGCTCACAACAAACCCTAAAACCCCCAATTTCTCTTAGGCTTGGGACGCCTTTTCCTTGTTCCAAGTCCCTTGACTGGAACAAGCACCACAATAAAAGAGTTTACAAAAGGAAATAAAAGCTCTAAGAAGCAAATATAACAATTATGAATAATGTAACCCGGAAGAATCCTTTTGCCGTTGGAAGCGTGGAAAATGTTGATTCTTCCGAGGTGGAGCGCGTAGGGTTGAGTGTGAGCTTCGAATCCTGAGCGCACAAGAGTGGTTGAGCTTGAAATCGCTTGGGAGACTTGAGAATACTTGATTTCCTTCCTTGAATGCACTCACTCCCTTGAGCTTTTCTTTCTAACTTCTCTCTTGAATGATCTAGCTTTTTGGTTGGTGAAGAGTTGTTGAGAACCCACTTAAGAGGTCCCTTTTTATAGCCCAAAAAGCAAATATAGCCGTTAGAAACAAAAAGAGAAGGATTTGAAATTCAAACCAAACCTGAAAAGCTGTCAGTCGCGTCCCAGGCGCTCCGGGGACGTCTCCGCTACAACGAGGGACGTCTCGCCTACAGGATTTTACTTTTTATGTTGTCTGGGGTCGACTCGGCACTTTACGGGGACGTCTCGGCTTGTCTGCACTTTTTGAGTGGGGACGACTCCGCTGCCTTGGGGACGACTCCGCTTCTTTATCTCCGAAAGACATGTCCTCTGGAATTCCCTGAGAGAGTCGACTCCGCTCTTTCAAGGGACGTCTCGGCTCGTCTGCACTTTATGCATGGGGACGGCTCCGCTGTCTCAGGGTCGACTCCGCTGCCTGCGGGGACGACTCGGCGTACAGTGGGGACGTCTCGCGCATATCTCTTGAAAACTGCCTTTCTGCCGCCACTGAGAGAGTCGACTCCGCTACTGAGAGAGTCGACTCCGCTAATGCGGGGACGACTCGGCAGGTGCCGGGGACGTCTCCAAGTGTGCCAGTTCTTCCTGTTTGTGCCAGAGACGTCTCTGAAACTATCAGGAGACGTCTCGGCTGTCTCTGAACTTTTTCATTAACTCAAAATGTTCTTCAATGAATTCATAAAAATTATGAAAACTTGCCTAGACATTTCTCAACAATATTCTAGATAAAACACATGAATTCCTTAATTAAATTGTTAAGATATAATGGAATTATGCTCTAGTGTTTTGTATTCATCAAAATTCATTAGGGGGTCAACACGGTTATTTAGAACTTTTCTAATTTACCGTACCACCATTGCACAAGAACACATATTCAGATGTAGACTTTCTATTATCGATATCAGTCATGAAGTCTGAATCTGTGTACCCTTCTATCTTTAACTCTGATGCTCCTCCAAAGATCAAGAACAAATCTTTAGTTCTTCTCAAGTACTTAAGAATGTTCTTCACAGCTGTCCAGTGCTCTTCATCTGGATTCGATTGATATCTGCTAGTGACACTCATAGCAAGTGCTATATCAGATCTTGTACACAGCATGGCATACATGAGGCTCCCTATTGCCGAAGCATAATAGATCTTGCTCATGCGTTGAATCTCGTCAGATGTGTTGGGGCACATCTTTTTGGAGAGATGAATCCCATGCCTAAGGGGTAAAAGACCCCTTTTGGAGTTTTCCATGCCGAACCTCTTCAGCACCTCCTTTATGTATATCTTCTGTGATAGGCCAAGCATCCTTTTAGATCTATCTCTATAGACCTTTATACCTAAAATATAGGATGCTTCCCCAAGATCTTTCATGGAGAACTCTTTTGACAACCAGACTTTGACCGAGATTAGCATGGAAAAATCATTCCCTATCAGGAGAATGTCGTCCACGTACAGTACGAGAAACATGACAATACTCCCACTAACCTTCTTGTAGACACACGGTTCCTCTTCATTCTTGATGAAATCAAAGATTTTGATTGCATCATTGAAACGAGTGTTCCAACTCCGAGATGCTTGCTTTAGTCCATAAATGAACCTTTGCAGCTTGCAGACTTTGTAATCTCCATCACTGAAAGAGAAACCCAAAGGCTGATCCATATAGATATTTTCATTAAGATATCCATTCAGAAAAGCAGTTTTCACATCCATTTGCCAAATTTCATAATCATGGAATGCTGCAATGGCAAGTAACGTTTGGATGGATTTCAGCATGGCTACAGGTGAAAAGGTCTCCTGATAGTCATTGCCTTCGCGCTGACTATACCCTTTCGCCACTAGCCTTGCCTTATAGGTCTCTACCTTTCCATCCGAACCTATCTTCCTTTTGTAGATCCATTTACATCCAATAAGTACAATACCTTCTGATGGATCTACTAAGGTCCAGACTTGGTTGGAATGCATGGAACATTTTGGGATCCTGTATGTATTCCCTATCTCTAATGAGGAACATTTTCTTAGTATTCTCTATAAGCATACTTAAGTATCTATCAGAAGGATGAGAGATCCTACTAGATCCGAGAGGTGGAGGAGGTATAACGTGTACTGGCTCTCTATGAATGGGTTCTATAGGATCCATGGCTCGTTGCTTTTCAGAGACTTTCTCTTCAAACTTAATTTTCTTCCCACTGCTTCTATCAAGGATAAACTGTTTTTCCAAGAAGATGGCATGTCGGCTCACAAACACATTGTGGTTCTCTGAGACGTAAAAATTATATCCTAATGACTATTTAGGATATCTTATAAATCGAGCACTTATGGTCCCAGCCTCTAACTTGTCCGCCTGTAGTCGCTTGACGTGGGTCGGACATCCCCAAATCTTGAGATGACCAAGACTCGGCTTCTTACCATGCCATATCTCGTACGGTGTGGTAGGAACGGATTTAGAGGAAACTCTATTCAATAGGTATATCACAAAAAGTAAGGCATCTCCCCAAAGAAACATAGGTAAATTAGTGAAGCTTATCATGGATCGGACCATATCCAATAGAGTCCGATTCCTCCTTTCTGACACCCCGTTGAGTTGAGGTGTACCCGGAGGAGTCCATTGTGAGACTATGCCATTCTCCTTGAGATAGTCCCGAAATTTTCCACTAAGGTATTCTCCTATTCGATCTGATTAAAGAGCCTTAAGGGGTTTTCCAGTTTATTTTTTTACTTCATTTCTGAACTCTTTGAACTTTTCAAAGAGTCAGATTTGTGTCTCATAAGATACACATACCCATATCGTGAATAATTATTGGTAAAGGTAATGAAGTATGAATAACGATCCCTAGCTAGCACATCGAATGGGCCACACACATCAGTGTGTACTAGGATAAGTATTTCAATGGTTCTCTCCCCATGTTCTACAAAGGGCAATCTAGCCATGTTTCCTTGAAGACAGGACTCGCAAACTGGATATGACTCGAAAGTCAATGAGCCGAGAAGCCCATCTTTCTCCATTTTGTCCATTCTGTCTTCTCCAATATGGCCTAGTCTAAGGTGCCACAAATATTTCTGGTTTATCTGATCTCTGGATCTTTTGGATCCTATGACACTCACTTCTTGCTTAGATATATTTACAGATACATCCATGTACAAATAATAGAGACTGTCAATCATAAAACCACGTGCGACTAATTTATTTCTGAAATAAATAGAACAACAGTTTTTGTCAAATATAAAAATATGACCATCCTGTGCTAGACATGAAATAGAAATCAAATTTCTACTAGCAGCAGGTACATAATAACAGTCTCTAAGCAATAAACTAAAACTAGACGGTAGTCGCAGAGGATAAGTGCCCACAGCCACAGCAGCAACTTTTGCTCCGTTGCCAACCCGAAGGGTTACCTCACCTTCTGCCAGCCTTCTACTTTCCTTTAGACCTTGCATAGTAGTGCACAAATGAGCACTAGAACTAGAATTTATAACCCAACTAGAAGTAGAAGAAACCGTAAGATTAGTTTCAACTACGAGCAAGTCTAACATACCTTCTGCAGGTGTGTCTGCCTTTTTGTTCTTCAGGCTCTCGAGATACGAAGGGCAGTTCCTCTTCCAGTGGCCGTCGACATTGCAGTGAAAACATTTTCCTTTATCATTAGCTTTTTTCTTTTGAACTTCCTTCTTTGGCTTCTTGTCTTTCTTCTGCTTCTTCGCTGTCTTCTTTTTCTTCCAAGTAGATTTTCTCTTGGAATCAGAAGTCAATTCAGCAGCAAAGACAGTGCCCCTTGAACTTTTCAAGGCTCCCTCAGTTGTTACCAACATATTTAACAATTCAGTCTTAGTGCATTCAATCTTATTCATATGGTAGTTTACTATAAACTGCCCAAATGAATCAGGAAGGGATTGCAGGATCAGATCTATTTGTAATTTCTTGTGCATGTTCATACCGAGCTTCTCAAGCTTCTCTAGGTCCTTGATCATAGTTAGACCGTGATCATGGACAGACTGCCCCTCGCGCATCTTTGCCTTGAAGAGCCTCTTGGACACTTCAAAATGAGCTGTGCGACTTTGCTCACCATACAACTGTTGCAGGTGTGCCAATATTTCCCTAGCAGTCTTCATATTCTCATGCTGGCATTGGAGTTCATTGGACATGGATGCCATGATGTAGCACTTAACCCTAATGTCACCATCCGTCTACTTTTGATGCGTCTCACGTTGATCATCAGTAGGACGTGCTGGTAGTCTGGGGATATCTCTTTCGAGTACATAGCCTAGTTTCTCGCAATTTATAACGATTTTGAGGTTTCTAAGCCAGTCCTTGTAATTGGCTCCGGTCAGTCGGTTGGTCTCAAGGATACGGGTCAAAGGATTTGAAGCTGACATTGTGATCTGTAGAGAGTAAAGATTCTAGTTAGACTTTGTACTTGATCTTAGTTTGTTCTAGGGTCTTTTAGAACAAATGTACCTCTCACTATTTTCTTGAATCCCTTACCTGGTAGAGCAACGAAAATCCTATGCGACTAGGGTTTCTAGTGGGTACTGCGGTCCTACCGATTTACATGCCACCTCACATAACAGTTATTGGTGACACATAAATGGATGAGTGTACAACTCTTGTACAATGCTTCTCAAGCATATTGCAGTGCTACTTGGTCCCATTCCTTAGTTAAGTCAGACCCACCGTATAACCGTAGAAATAAAGTCGTCATTAGGTCCTCACCTAACAATTATTGGTGCCCAACCCCAGCTTTACCCCACAACATCTCATGTCTATAGAGAGGTCCAGTCCCCGATGTAACTTGCCCATTGTGTCCAGCCGAGATAAATCAACACCGGAAAGACTTTAACAACTCTACTACGATGGAAGACCTATGGATTTAATATTGTGTAATCATGTCTTAGTGTTTGCAACCTTGAGCTTTTCATAAGAGGTAATCGAACAATTGGCCAGGTAAGCAGGTGGGAGGCTCCCCTTACTCAGAAAGTAAGGTCCTAATTAAGTAACCACCTTTCATGCTTTCCTAGACACCAATTAGATCAATTAATTTAATATGACTTGCTCATGTTGGTTCACTCTCGACTGATTGAGGAGGTTTTAGTTTAGATCCTTTTCGATTGATTATTTACATTTCATGCACATATCCATCTACCCATTATGCATAGGCATAAACATAAACATCCAGGCATATATAACAAATTAAAAGTAACTGGTGATGATCATGGATCCAGGATGGGGTTATAGTACAAGCACATGCACGTCAATTGGTTAGATCATCTTCAACTCTTGACTCGATCTTGATCCCCTAGGTCCAATTGTGATCAACTCCTTGATCCATCTTCAATCAACCCTTGATCTCAATCCGCGCAAGTCTTGCTTGTAGAGGTATGAATCAATCAACCATTGACGTGCAACACACATCATAGATTACATCCCAAATAAATTTAAAAATAAAAGAATAATTACAACCCTTTTTCATGAGACACGCAGGCCTCTAATACATGAGTTTAAGATGCACGCAGGCATCTGAAAATTTGATTTACATGCCATCACATAACATCGCAGAACATCGCAGAACATTTCAGCACATGTAAAGGGTTCATCCATGATCATCACCATTCGCATCACATACAAAAATATAATTTACAGATCTGAAACTTAACTGATTACGTCATTCCATGAGTTGCTGATCATACAAGATATGATTCTAAACATTTGTAATCATATTATCAAAGCAATAGAATCATTAATCAAAGCATACAAAAATCAGCAACCTGAAATTCTGCATGCAGAAATTTCAGCAAGCTTAATCCTTTAAATTTCAGATCTAATATGCCTTTATTGATTAATCCTAATCATAATTTACGAAGCCTAGGCTCTGATATCACTGTTGGGAATCTGCCCAAGCCGCAGAGAAATCAGATCAGAAAAGCGCAGCGGAAGGGGTATGCGCGGGATCGGCATTCATCGCATGAACGTATTTCAAAAACCGTCGTTCGTAGATAGATTAGGATTAAAAAATTTTGAACTATTAAGAAGATCAGATCTTCATCTTGTGCGGGTAGATGATCACCGCAAACTGATGTTCGTAGTTTTGGATGAAGGTTCGCTAGAAGCCGCACACGCGTCCGGCCTCTACGGATATCCACACGAAGTAGAGGATTGATCAAAGTTTCATTGTCTCCCCGGGGTGCTAGCTCCCTTACAGAGACAACTCTTGATGGCTAAAATCTTTCCTTTGAATTAACCCTTGATTGGCTTAGGGAGGAGGAAGAAGGAGAAGGGATCAAGGAAGAAGATCACCAAGCCTTTGCAGCCTTTTTCCCTTGCTTGCGTTGGAACCCAAGAGAGGGAAGAAAGGATGCCGCCAAACCTCTTCTTTTCCTTCACCTTGCTTGCGGCTGAAACCAAGAGGAGGAAGAGGGGGATCATGGATGGATGGAGAGGGCCTAAATGCCCTAGGTGCCGCCTCCTCTTCTCCTTAAAAAGGGATGTGGAGCTCCTAACTTTTAGGAGCTCCTAACAATTTTCCTAAGAGGGACGCCGACCCCTCTTTGTTTGCCGCACCACGGAAGTAAGAGAGGAGGGGCGTGCGCCCCTCCCTCTTGGTTAACCTAGTCCTCCTCTAAGGAGGATTAGGAGGCCCTAATGTGGTTAAGTCCTAATCTAATTAGGCTTAGACCAAGGATGAACCAATTTTGGATTTAATCAATGCTAGTCCTAATCCAATTAGAACTCATATGAATTATGACTCATTTGAACTCTTCAATCCTAATCCAATTAGGAATAATATTAATTTATTAGATTAATAATTAATTAGGACTTAAGAAATCCTAATCCAATTAGGACTTGCTCAATTTTAGTCCTAATCCAATTAGGACTTTAATTTGAATCAAGAAGTCCTAATCAAATTAGGACTCTAGAAATTCTATTCTAAGTAGGACTCTGATTCGAATTCAAAATTCTAATTCAATTAGGACTCTAGGAATTCTACTCTAAGTCCAGTCCTAATTCAATTAGGACTCTAGGAATCTTATTCCAAGTAGGATTCGTGTTTAAGTCCAATTAATCAAATCCCATTATTCGTTCTTCAACTCGTTATCAATCAAATTGATTATTCGTGATTCATAATCACAATTCAACCATCGGATCGGTCAATACCTCTAGTGCGTGTGACCCCATAGGTTCTATTTTGTCTGGTAGTGAGATATATTGCGATCTCTATTACAATATCATTGAAAACTCCTTTCAATAGGTTGGAACAATTCTAATTCAACTTATCAGGGATCATCGACTATCGAGATAGTTCCTGCGAGTCTCACCATCCACTAGTGACACCTAGCAGCATGTAGTGGCTACCCAGCAGAATGGAATGATGAACCTCTAGATGCAGTTATCGTATGATACCGTTCTTCTATCGTGGATTCCTACGGGATGGAGGTCATGGACAACTCGTCAAACCCCATCGTCTGTCTATGTCAAGATTTATTCGACTTTAAGTTCGAGAGTGAAAAACTCTTTCTCCACTGTGCATACTATCCTGATCGAGGTCTTATGAATTCAGTCTTATAAATCACCTAGGATCTCTCCTCATCTATCAAGGTTGTTAGATTTTTTGTAGGTGCATACCCTACTCCTACAGTGAGCCTACTGCAGCCAATCTACACTGCATGGACCCATATATCTAGAGACCATAAATACGTGCAGTCAAACTACAATAACCTCACTGTGAGTAGCCGAAGCACCGCAGGTCAAAGGACCAATCACACCACTGCAACATCAAGCAAGTCATTGACGAGTGGATAGACATCCAAGTGACTTCTTATCTTGGTCACGCTCAGTACCCTTATTCTCTAACAAGCACCTGCACTATCACTTCAGTATTTCCACACTGTGGACTCGAGTGTCGTCCATCCATAAGGAAAGCGACGTGTGCACTGCTTTTATCGGATCGATCACCGTCCTCGTAATGATCGATCGATCAGGAGTATTTAGAAATTAATCACCAATGATACATGGCTCAAATTCTGAATACTTGAGAATATGCATCATCATCTTATTAATTTCTTGGATGATTTATAGACACATAAACAATATGAATGAAAAAGATGCCTATTTATTATTCAATAATAATAAAGTCAAGTACAAAACTATGTCCCAGAATTAATAATATGTCAGCCATATTGGCTTCTTGGGCATATATCTAACAACTTTCCCTTTATACAGTCCATGCAGACTCCAAAGTCAGAGAAGGTAATATCCAGTAATCCTTCTCTTATTAACCTTTGAATTCTCTCCTTCGAGATATGCCCTAATCTCCTATGCCATAAGAGAGATAATTGACTACTAGTATCTTTATTTTTATGCAAGGTTACTAAGATTGATTTTGGATAGTATTAAGATGAATCTTATACAACCCATCAATCAGAATACCTGAGCCAACACATTGGGATTTATAACATAACTGAAACTGGGAATTGATAAAACTAAAAGAAAATCCCAACATATCAAGTTTAGATACAGAAATTAAATTTCTAGAAAAAAAGGAATATAAAGAGTGTTTTCTAGATCTAATACAAAACCAAAATCTGGAATCAGCCTAAAAGTGCCAACTAAATGAACTTTTGAGTGCACGCCATTCCCAGTAATCACGCTGCGCTCATCCACTCTTGGCAACCTGCTGTTCAGGTATCCCTGCATGGAATTTGCCACATGAACAGTGGCACCAGTGTCAATCCACCAAGTATTGAACGAAACAGATACTAAATGCATTTCAAGGATCACTGAAATAAAAGAATTACCTCTTTTCTAAAGCCACTTGGCATAACGAGGGCAATCCTTTTTCATATGTCCTTTCTTTCTGCAGAAGAAGCATCTACGTTCCTGAATGCCAGCTTGATTTCCCTTTGCAATTGACACCTGTTTAGCTTTCTTCTTTCTCGGGTCACGTCTAGCAAACCTGCTACTCTCTCCTTTGGTACGTTTCTGTCCTTTATGAGAGATCATATTAATACTAAGAGATCCCTCTTGCTTCAACCTGCCCTCCTCCTGAACACACATGGTCAGTAGTTCATTTACTGACCATATATCCTTATGCGTGTTATAGGAGATCTTGAAGGGTCTGAATTCATGCGGCAGGGAGTTCAGAATAAACTGCACCAGAAAAGAATCCGAGATAGTGATCTCGATCGCATTCAGCTGCAAGGCTATATCCCGCATCTCCATTATATGCTCTCGAATGGAGCTCAAACTGGAGTACTGTTGGGAATTGTGTCCCAAAGCTAATTTTTTAATTGTAAGAAATTGGTGTATGTATATATTTTATTAAAATGAATAAAAATTTATTCTGGCATTTTTCTATTCATCACAAGTATTACATCTTCAAATTGAACTCCTGTGTATTCTGATGAAGTCCTTAGAACTAATTTAGTGGATAAAGGAGATTTTATCATTTAGTTCTTAAACCAGTTCGCGACCTAATGATGAGCTGTCAATTGGACGATAGCTATGTCAAGTATAGGTCGTTGTGTGCCATTTAGTTGGTTGTCCTCTTAAACCAAGGAGTGTGGAGACACTGTATGGCATATGGGTGAGATGTAGGAGTACATCGTCACTGAATAGTGACTCACCTGCGTAGCACTCCACTGTCAGAAGTTAGCTAGTAAAGCGTATGGGCATAAGTACCCCTTAGACCTGAGACTGTCACGGTGACTTGCAAGCAACTCATTGTACTTAGACACTGGACGACCTGAATTTCTAATTCAGGGATCGGAAGGATGCTGGGTGCCGTCAAGTACTCGCGAAGTCTGTGTATGAGTCAAGATGGGATTGACCGCTTCAGATTATAGGAGTTGATGTCTCGCTGTATTTCAATTCAGTAAAATCTTAGGCAGGGTAAACCAAGTGATATGTCACTTGATTTGATTATTTGAAATACACTATGGATGATCGGACCCAGAGTTTGACAGTCCACTCTGAGGTCATCTTGAGCATCGATGGTCATAGGGATGAATTATGCAATAACCATATGTCTAGGTTCTTGAATGTTGCTTTGCATATTCGACCTATCCGGACATTGGATATCATTGCTAGATGGTCACCTTGATTAGTGCATGGAGTAGTCCATTTACTACTGGCTTAGTGTTCGAACTTATCGGAGTCACGCACATTAGTCAAGCTAAGTAGGAAGGTCTTGACCCAATTTAATTAAGAATTAAATTGTAGGTCATTTGGAATTTGGTTCTGTCTATGTTCAGCTAGCACTGAACATGAGGTACATGCTAAATTTCATGGATAAACAACTAATTAAGTCTGTATTCAGGGTCAATCAAGTTTCATTTAATGTAATTGAACTTGATCAGGACTCAATTGTTGAGATTGGGTTTGATTGGGTCTCAATTAGAGTAATTGGGTTCGATCATGATTTAATTGAAATTTAATTTTGTATTTGTTTTGATCTAAGTCGGACTTGGATCGAGCCGAGACTGGACCCAATTGAATTCCCATGAGTCGGACTCATGTGGAATTTTTTGTGATAAAAAATCATTCAGTTGGGCCATCAATTTGGTTTAGAACCAAGTAGGCTAACCCAATTGATTGAACTGCTGACCCAATCCCCATTTAAATAACCCATGGACCCGTGGACCCTTAAGCATCCCCTATGAGCCGTGATGGATAAAAGCTATGGACCCTTAAAAAGTGTCCTATGAGCCGCGATGAGAGAAAGCCTGGGAGAAAACAGAGGACTTTCCGCCGATGCTTCAAAGCCACTCCATGTCTCCATCCGGACTCCATTTGGATTGCTGTTTGGACTGTAATGTCCGGTTTTGAACCGGCTACATTCCAGTTCAATTTGATTTTTGAAATAAGGCAGTTATCGGTATTAATCGCTGTTTTTTCCCCACGGTTGTTTTTGAAACAAACATTATGAAATTCATTCATATTAGATAACGAATGAATACAATAACGCTCGGCCATTTATGCCTCTTAACTCCTCTCAGCATTGGCCTATTTGTAGGCCACCATTTCCTCAAAGAAGGAGATAAAGAGAATTTTTTTCTTGGGAAGAAAACGTCAGACAGAGAGAGGTAGTCTTGATTTAGTGAAGAAGAAGAAGAGAGAGGAAGAAGTTCTCTCTCTCTGGTGGTACGGAGTCCGACTCAGATCCGGCGTTCTGTCCTGCCTTCTCTCTTCCTCTGTGATCGGTATCAAACTCGGGTGTCACTACTCTCGGGCGTGCCGTGAAGAAACGAGAGAGAAAAGAAAACAGTGATTTGCTGTTAGGGAAAAGGAAAAGAAAGAGAAGAAAAGAAAAAGGGAATTTCTTTTCTTCTAGGGTCCCTTTTGCAAAAGGTGTTTTGCACGAATATCAAGGTCATCTTACCTTCCTACAAAGCTCAACGTGCGTGCGAAGTAGAGGGCCTGCAGATCCAGGCCTCGCAGAGCTACCTTCAGGGATCCAGATCCAGATCCGGCATACCTCATCCAACTTCCGCTGCGGGATCAAGGTATGTTTTACATGTTAGTATATTTAATATTTATAATTGTTATAAATAAAAATTTTAAAACTGATTTTTCATGCCTGGCGTCCGATTTTATCGGACAACTCGGGAAATTCTCCCTTCAAGTACCTTATGGAGGAGAGCTTTGCCATTAGGGTGCTAGCCAGTGCCTTGTTCGAGGAAGCAAACTGCTGATCTACTGCCTCCATAAATTCGTGGATTGTCTGGCATTCAGGGATCGATCCCTTAATGTTCCTACCGACATGCACCGACATCAGCAACAAACTTAGCCGATTTGAGCGCTCCCACTTATCATGAAAAGCCTGTTCTTCTAGCGTTGCACCTTCTGTAAGAGCAGGTGGCTTATCAACTCTCAACGCTAGATCAAGATCCATGCACCCCCAACAAAATAAGCATTCTTTCCTTCCACTCCGTATAGTTGGAACCGTTAAGGATTGGTTGAGAATTATTCATGGGTAACAATGGGGGAGCATTCATTGCTGAAAATAAACAGAAATAAGTAAAGAAAACACATCACAAGACATCCACACAAATATCCCAAGTCACTATGTATTCATGAAACTAAAAATGCTTGGGAACCCAAAATATCGCATACAAAAATTTAATGACATATTTTGGAGAGTAACCAATTGCAACACCATATTTCCTCCTTTGGGAGTAGATCTATAGCTGCTCTAGGTTCACCCATCCTAACGGTTAGCAACTGTCTGCAAGACTAGGAGTTCTAAAGTTTCCAATTTCTATAGAGTCTGACACCTTTGGGCAGTCCAGATCTCTACAAAATAGGTCACAGAACACTCCCATCCTGCTCCATCCTGGGTCTAATATCATGTTCAGCCCTCCTTTGGGAGCAGACTAGACATGCTAGAACTCAGGTGCAAGATTGTGTGAACACGAATACATATGTGATGAACTTGTCAGATTCTTCTGCTTGAGGCTGCTTTGGCTTGCACTCAGACAGTCGAAAATGCAAGTTGATACCACCCATATATGTTACACAGAGATATATATATTATGCATTCCATCAATCAATCATAAATTTAATTATGCTATATGAGCATATAAGGCAACAACATGTATAAAACATGTATATAGCATAATTAGAGATATGAATCTAAATTGATGAGATTAGGGCTATAGGGCTCGACCAGGAACCTAAACATAACAACAACATCATCACAAATAAAAGAATAATAATGTCCGAAAAGTCCAATTATACAAACCAAAAGATGAATGATTACAACTTGGAAGCCATTGTTACAAACAGGCCCCATGAATATTACATAGAACTCATAATACAAGAACATTATCCAATAACCAGCAATATTCACAATTTAATCAGGTTCCTGGCCACCCCAAAAACTATATAATAGCCCTTTTATTATTTTAACTGGCCATTGAGAAGGTTGTAACCTTACTGTTTAATGGTCCTGTTGAATGGGCTTTACACGTCCATTGCATAGGAGATGCCAACCTATCTCCTCTCAACGAAATAGTTAGAACCCATTTGAAAAACAATATCTCAAACACGATTGAAACCATTGGAAACGGTCCACGATCTGATCGAGATAGCCAGCGATTGCGATTGTTACCACGCCCACACCACATCGGCTTCCCTCCGCCGCCGATCGCCGTGCAGGAACAACAAGCGGCCAGGACTTGTCGCTGCCGGCGCCCGGCAAACTTCCTCCGCCGGCCTGAACTGCTTCACGAACAGCCTAGATGGGAACAAAACACATCTAGGTTGCCGTGAAGGGCAGCCGAGCAGCCGGTGCCAGCCGTGGTCGTGTTGCACATGCGGCCGGTGCCGGCTGTGGTCGCATTGCGCAGTGGGCATTGCGCGCGATGCGATCTCGGCCGCCAACGACGCTTCTGTTTTTTTTTAACCCAACGAAAATACTTCCGAAAGGAAGGAGGAAGAAGGGTGAATAGTGAAAATCACAATTTCCACTGTTCACCCTGTTCTGATTCCCACTGTTCATAGGGAATTGTGTTTTCCATGTTTGACGGCAGAAGAGGCCGAGGAAAACTTTTAGGCTCGGACACCAATGTAAGTGAAATTCCCTAAAAAATTAGATTTGCCAAATCTCTACCAAAAGATTCAGGGAAGAGATCAGTTACCCATAGAATATGATTCCATTGTATTGGTTATTGGTTTCCGCTTCCTGAGACTTGATCATTCTCTTGGTATGGACAGAAGGGATACCCCACTTGATAGAAGAGAAAAATGATCGATCAGTCGGGGAGGGGGACCAAGACCCTATAAATACTAGTGGAGTTTCTCCCCATCAAAGATAACTCCCAAGATCCGACGGATGGGATCGTCACAATTAACCCAATAACCTTAAGCATTTATATAAGTGAAAGGCCCAATAATCAATCACTTAGGCCCATCCGGAGTGGGTTACACTTATGTGAACAGCTACGTGGTCACTTGGGCCACATTTAGAAGCTCATAAGCTTACATTTCTTTCTTGCCTCCCTACAAAAAACTCTTCCTAGTGCTTCTTTAGATCATGTGCTAATCGCCTTGGATTGCAACCGTAAATCTCAATGCCAAAGAATTTTTAGGTTTGAAGCTTGGTGGATCAACTAAAAAGAATCAGATTTTTAGTCAAAGCAATGGAAGAAGAAGGTGCATACCTCTCCTCGAAGAAATTCTATGTTAGAAGAATCATGAAGCAATTTCTTGAGGATCCATACAAGAAGGAGGAGCTCTATTGGAAACAAAGGGCCATGATTTGCATAGCTCAAATAAGGACAAATAAGTACTTCCTTTTTTTATAAAGTGGCTTCCTGTCGGAAGAGGAGAAAGAAGGGGAAGATGCAGAAAGAAGAGAGTTCCAAGAAGAAGAAAAAGATGGTTTCCAATGTTGTAGAAGTTGAGGAGCTGCCTGAGTTTGAGCAAGCAAACTCTAAATTGAGCCTAATGGCGAGAAAACCTGAAACATAAAAAAAAAACAGATCTAAAGGTACGAGAGGAACTCTTCCGCTTAAAAATCCAGGTGAAGTAGAGCATCATTAAGGCTATCGTAGATCATAGAAGCTAGAAAAACCTCATCTCTGAAAATCTGGTTTAGAAGATGTAGTTGAAGACTAAGTCTCATCCACATCTCTACCCTCTTGGTTGGATTCAGGAGGATGTTGAATTGAAGATTACTAAGTAGTCTACCTTCAAATTTATCATAACTGAGACATATATTGATAAGGTGATTTGTGAAGTAGTTCTTTTATATGTTTGTCAGGTTATCTTTGGGAGTCCATCCATATATTTGGGATCGAGTTGCAATCTTTTACCAGCATTTGAAGAAGTATCATCTTGTAAAGGATGGAAAGGAATTCATGATCAATGCCTCCAAAATATAAGATAATATTGACTTTGCAATTGTTGTCCAAAGGAAGTGACTTATTAATGCATGTAATAAGTTTGTGATGATGGTACGAAAATCTGATACTACTTATCAGAGGCCAAGCTCTTATTCTTTGGTTTCATTGACTGATCTATCGAGATCAAGACCAAGGAGTCGCCATAGTTGTCATCGATAAGGAAGGACAGTAAGGAGTGTCCCTACCATGAAGTCCAGATGCAGGAGCAGAGCAAGTAGTTCGTTGAGACTCAAGAGCGAAGAAGTGCCAAGCCAGAAACCATCTCCAAGCAAAGCTAGGAGATTCAACCACAAGATGGAGAAGCAAACATTTTTCCATCTTCAATTCTGATTTAGCGGAGGCTAAATCTCCTAAACAAGGGGAGCCCTGATATAGGAGGATCCTCAGATTTGATATGGACTACTTTGGCCACTATGAGCGGGGCTAGACAGAGTTCAAGAGTGGGATCCGCTACATCAGAAAGCCAAGTCGTAGGTCAAACTTCTGAAGGCCATTACTTGGCCATATGATACCCGATTAAGATGATTTTGTTTTCAAAATTGGGTATCTTTCTAGATCTACAACTATAAGGTTGAATTGGGATGAAATTTCACTATTTAGACTCCGAAACGGGCTGGTCAAACTGATTTTTTTTCTTTCCGATAAGACTTTGATCGAGCGTATCTCTCTATCCAAGAAGAATCAAGCGAGCGATAGAAGGCAGAGCTGATGTAGAAGTCGAGATCTACCTTCTCAAAACTTTTAGCTTTTAATAAAAGATTTCTACTAGAGATGTTTATTTTAGGAAAGAGAGTCCTACTAGATTTAGGAAGAGGAATCCGATCCAAATTATATTAGGACGAACCTCACATTATAAATAGAGGCTATGTACTTTTTTTTTAATAATCAATAAAAAACTTAAAAGTCCTACTTTTGAAATTTTTCTATTTTTTTTCTAGTTATCTTTCGAGATTCGAGTTGAACGAATTGAAGAAAATATTTTTTTCATAAAGAATGGTACATTGGCTAATCTCCCTTGAAGATATAGCATTATATTAAGTGTTTTCACGTCTGCACGTTCACAAAGTTTACAAATTGACTATTCATCCTCTAGAAAATAGAGTTGCGTTGGTTCTACCATCTAATGTAGCCTTATATGAGTCTGGTGACGTGACGTCATCAGATTTGATCGAGTCATAGCCAGTATGGTAGCTTCGAGATCTCTTTGACATGATTTAACTAAGATAATCAGACGGTCAAACCAAGCAGAGTAGAAGCAATCGATCTTCAAGATCAAACTCCCAGATCTGTTAGACAACTTCTTGACTCTGCAGCAAGCCGACTAGAGCCTTCTCATCTCAGATAACAACCAGAGATGCTGAATACGGCTAGCATCCACTCATCTATACGATTACGACATGTCCCGCCATTATTACTGCATGATCCCAAATCATTACAGTGTATCCCGACGGTTACAGTCCGAATCTCATGTAGTTACAGTGGAATCTCCTACGGGTTGTTAGAACGCGATCACCAAAGATAACTCATCAATCCCGAAGTTAGCGAGATCTCGAAATTCTAAATTCAGAAACACCGGGCAAAGCTGGTTTATACGTTTCAGGCTTACAATCGGATGATGCCGGTAACTGATCGATCCAACGAGCATCCACAACCATGATGGAAGTTGGGATGCAAATCCGACGCGAGCTCCAAGCCGGCCGACTCAAACGGATGGACAGATAGGGACGCCGAGCTCTGAGTTGCTCATCTCAAGGCGAACGCCCTGAACCAAAAATCAAACGGCCACGTGACTCCCATCCCCTGCGGCGGCCCACGAGCGGGAGCACGATCGTCGCTTCCCTCAGCAACGACTATTAGCAGTTTATTTTAGAGAAAAATCCATTTGCAAAGTTTAAGAGGGGAGAGCGGACGGTGGAACTCCTCCTTCCTAAGCGAACTCGGAAGAAATTCTAGTAATTTGCCTGTATATACAGAAGAGAAGGGGAAAAAAAAAAAAAATACAGCGAGAGAACGATATATTCGGATTGAATTGATTGCTGGGTCCATTCCTTTCCGTGCACGCGCTTTGATTCCTCCTCCGATCTATGTGATATATCATCGCATCATTATATGATCACGGAGCCGGCCTTCGGGGACGAATTCTGAGCTCTCGAATCGGCTAGCCAGACGCCACAGATCCGCGCGATCGGAACCATCCCTGTTCCTGGTTTGATCTGCCTTCCTCGGCTCTCTTTTTTTTTTTGTTTTAATTGCTGTTTTCAATTGTTTCGTTAAAGAAAAAGAATGGAGAAGAAGAAGAAAAATATTGGGATATTGGGTCTGGTTGGGATGTTCTCACGGCGATCCTTGTGCCTTCTCCATCGAATGGCATATCGTCGATGCAGATCGTCGTGTTCCATCACGCGTGCTCCTCCTTTTCATCCGTTTATCATCATCATTATTATTATTTATTTATTTTGGATACGAGTCCGCTTGCAATCTGTTTATTCAGTATTCATCTGCTTTGTATAGGTGCTGATGTGGCCGCTGCGATGGTGTCATGCATGCTTGTTCTAATCTGTTTTCCCTTCCAAGCCTTCTTTTTCCCCCACCCCGCTTTTAAGCTTATTCTATTCCCTGTGATTCTTTTGCTATTCGTAGTTTCTACTTTATATTATTTTTGTTACTGGTCCTTGTGTTGTAGAATTATATCTTCTCGCCATCTGCTGTCGATTTAGGTCTGAGATAGGAAGGGCTTTATTTAGGAGGTCGCCTTGATCAACCATTTCCTCTGTTGCACTACCATGGCCTCTTGGTTTGTGAAGCTAGGCTTCGTTCTCGTGTGATATTTATCTAGAACTAAATGTATTTGTTCTCCTCTTGGTCTCATAGGTTTGATATGATAAGATCATTATTCCTATCTAGTCTCTCAAGATTTGTGTGTATTTTTTCTTGCTGCAGTTTTGTTGGTCTTTCGTTTCTTAATCTGCTTTAGCATCTTCCACTTCAAAGTTCTTGCGTTGCTTAATTATGTATTCTTGGGGTACTAATTGATCATGGAATTGCAGCGGACAAATTATTAACCTGATATGGTGCTTTTTTTAGGAGGAAAATGTTCAGAAGCAACAACTCCAATATGATGTTGCCATCTGTTCTGGAGGCTAATCAGTTCCATTATGACTCCAGTGCACCTACCCAGCTTCAGTTGTTTGGAAACAGTGAGTGTGAGATTTCTGAACAATTAATACCTCTGATTTATGTTCTTGCTCATCATTCTTCGACTCTAATTAAATGCAATTACCATCTCTCACTTGTGCACACATGCGTGTTCAACTCGTATATCTGTTTATGTGGTAGCTGTAATTCTCTATATGTGCAACTCTTGCATGTTGGTATTTTTATGAATTAATGATTCATCAAGTAAAGATAGCTGGATTTCTCCTTATTAATGTTAGAATGTAATGAAGGATGAAAACTTTGCATCGTTAACACGTTCAATCCTAAGATTGAATCTTCAAAACCTTAGAGTGGGAGTCTTTTTACGCTTCGAAAGAGTGTAATGCAAGCTCAAATGGCCAGACAGATACCAAGGAGTATTGGGTAGCCCATTTTTCACTATACTCTTTATGTCGGGTTGTATTGAACTTGTGTGCTCTTTTATGGACCAGTATATACCAATATGCACTATGCATTGGAATATACTACTGTACCATACTTATTCTAGCTGACATGGTGCAAGCCAGCATCTTAATCCTGGTGTGCTGTGAGAAGAATATATGGATGTTTTCCTGCAACGAAGTTGACAATATTAGTGTTGCCACGTGCTTGCAATGCGTGCTTAGGTGATCCAGATATGTGATTATGGAGGAATTAATCATAGTTTTCTTCACTCATGCATAGCTCAGTATCATTCACGACATGCCAGATGGTTATGAAAGGACCCTAATGATTGTGCAGTCTTTCTCTTAATTTTTTTGTAAAGAATACTATTTATACCTATCCATTTCGGAATCGTGCATTGCAATTATGCATTTCTCCTTAGAAATGCTTTAGACATATGCAAAAGAGGAGTATATATATCAAAATAGAAATGTACGTACTGGTTCCTATCATATCGAGTTTGATATGTGCACGTCAAGTGATCCTGCATGAAGGTGACCAGCTGTTAGTCTGCTCACTTCCTTGGCCTGTGGAATGTGTGTTGTATGTGGGAGGGATGGCATCAACTTCTCATGTCTCAACCATAATTTTATGCTTCTAATTTTTTTTCTTTTTAACCTGTACCTGCACAAAATCTTGTTCGTATACCTTCCTTATATGTTCCAGGTAGTTCAATCTATGAAAATGCTTGTAAGCGAGATGATGCCTTCTAAATAATAGTTTAAAGTATAGATACCAGAAGTGGTGCAGATGTGGGAGTAGGTTTGGTTATGGGTATGCGGAAGGGGGTCTCTTAGAAAAATGGATAAGGAAATGCTTTGAGAGGGGTTGTGGGGGCAAGTTTCTAGAGAGATTCCAAATTGGTTGTGCTACCCTATGTGGAAGTTTCATGATAAGGTTTAAGACCATCTATGCGTTGTTGATAAACACATGAGATGCAAATGGAGGGTATTTTAGGAATAATTACTGAAATATAAAATGTCATCATTTATCAATAAAAGATCAAAATATTTGTGTTTCCATTATATTGACCGATGAAAATATGATTACTTCAATGATGGAATTTTATATCACGTGATGTTAAATGACTTATCTGGTGTTTCTAGCCCCAAAAAATAGTAAGAAATGCGATGGATATGGATTGCTTGTGGATATAGGGGGATCTAAGAGCCAACTAGTTTTTCACGAGGCAATTTTTCTGAACGATATCTTGAGGTTCCGGGAGATGTGTCATTGTGCATAAGTAAGTGTGGTATTCAAGATACCTAGTGGATGACATGAAGTTGCTAGCAAGGTTCGCTGTTTCGATACCGGACTCCGTACTGGTGCTACACTAGTATTGTGTCGATATGGTACGGTATGAGATCTTTTCGGTATGCCGAGTATTGGTTCTCCTCTTGTACCGTACGTCTTGTACCGTCCAGTTTGGGCTGGTACAGCGAACCATGTTTGCTAGTATACAAAAGGAGAGTAGAATAATGAGATTTTAAGAAAGATAATGGTGCGGACACCAGTACCGGACCGCCTGTGACGCGGATCTACAATTGTCGCAGGAGGAGGGTCCAGCCACTTTCGTTATGGCTGGACTGATTTGATGTTAGTTTATTTTATGTTGTTATGTTGATTGGGTTTATGTACATTTTGTTATGTTATGTTAGGGTCTTATTGGGATTAGTTTATTTGGAGGGACCTTTTTGTATTTTGTAACCCTATATAGGTCTATGCATTTGTTGATTGGGTGATGAATGTTTAACAAAAATTACTTCCCTTCTATTTTCCCTCTTCTCCCTTCTCTGTTCTTCTTCATCCTCTTTCCTCCTCTTTCCTCTCTTCTCCTTCTTTCTCCCACTCCTCTCACGAAGCAGTGCTGCATCAGTTTAGTATCAGAGCCCCTGGTTTTGCCTCTGTTGCCAAAACCATCTTCTTCTATGGGCTGCAGTGAGACAGTACTCCAAAAAAAAAAAAAAACACCTTCTGTTGCCTCCTCCCTCTCTCTCGGATCTCGCACCAGAAAAAAAAAAGAGGAACCGTTCTTCGTTGGCTGGTTCTCCCCATCGTCGCACTTGAGCCCACCGCTGCCATCAGTCGCCGCCGGCACCGCCGGAACTGCCTCACAACGCCGCCACACTACTGATTTCTGCTGGAGAACGTCGGCCCACAGAAGCTCCACCCTGGTGTATGGCAGAGCAGCGTCGGATTCCAGGATTCCGATGGGCGCACGAGATCTACGCTATACCCCGAGCGCCACAGACGTTTGAGCGTGTTGACGGGCCGAGCGTGTTGACGGGCCACGCGCAACTTGCGTTGCCAAAAAGAGAAGGAGCATCGCCTCTTTTCTTTCGTCTCTGTCTCTCAGACCCACCGTAGCAGCCGCCGGCCACCGCACATAGGAAGAGAGCCGGAAAGACACCGCTAGTGAGAAGAGAACCAGTGTCGGAGCGGGTGACCGGTCGCCGGCCACCGCCACTGGCCACCGAGATCCACCTGCAACCGCTGGCGTGAACTTCGGCATGATCGGCCGCCGAGAACCACCTGCAACCGTGGGCGTAAATCTCGGCACGCTCACTTGAAACCGTCGGTGAGTTTCAAGTTGGTTAACGGGTAAGATCCAAACCCGTTAACCCTCGTTTCAGTAACCCGGATCCGTTCCGAGATATAAAAAAAAGAAAAAGAAAAGAAAAAAACGAAAGGTCACGTGACCTTCACGTGACTCCCGCACGTGACTTCCGCACGTGACAACCGCAGGAGAAAGCACGTGACTTGCACGTGCTCTCCAAAAAAAAAAAAGGCGTACCTTTCGTCCCGACGAAGAAGAACCCTAGATCTAGGGTTCCGCCGCCCCCGTCGACGCATTGCTACCCACGCACGCTGAGTCGCCGCTCTTGCCGCCGCACCCCACACTTCCGTAGCCTCTTCGCCACTTCCGTCGCCTCCCACCACCACCACCACAAACGCCCCCCCATCTCTTCCTTCCTCCTTCATCTTCCCGACCTCCCACCACCTTTTTCCACCCCTTTTCCACCCCACTAATGGGAGGATCGGAGGGTCCTGAACCCTCCTAAGCATCTTCTACCACCTCACGGCCAGTCGACATTCGGCTGTCCAACTGCCACCGCTTTTGCCCAAGCTTCACGACCACCCTTCCGCCGTTGAAGAACCGCCACCTCTTTCGTTTCTTCCGCTGCCGCCCCACCTCCCTTGCTCGCCGCTGCCTTTACCTTGGCTACCGCCTTCATTCATCTCAAGCCCATTCACCTCCCCGATCCCCCATCTCATCGCTCCATTTCCCCTCTTCCCCTCCCCGCTTCCACAAGTTCACGGCCACCCTTTCATCAGGCCCGCGCCCGACCTTCCTCGGGCCCGAGCCCGAACGTCTTCCTCCCTTTGGACCTCGGCCCAGTGGCCTGACCCAATTTTGTCCACATGGACCCAGCCCACAGGCCTGCTACGTCACTGCAGAGCCCACTGCAGCTTGCCCTTTTCCCTCCTTTCTTCGGACCACGGCCCAGCAGGTTAGATTTGCGCCGATTAACGAGCCGGTTTGCCGCACTTGAATCGTCATCTTCCACCAGATCAGGTTTGCCCTTTCCTGGATATTTTGTTTGCTTTCATTTTGGCATCAAATAGTTGTTTTGTGCTTGGTGGCATACTCTGAATATCCAAAACACACGCTTTCACACACCTCCACGCAACACACAGCAACCCTTGTGACAACCCTCTTTACTATTAATTGTAGAGCTAGCTATCATTGGGGCCTACAAGGTTCTGTGACACCTGATAATCCACTGGACACCTACTCTACTTGACTGCGGCTACTTGTTGGCTTGCGTCCCTTTCTAGTTCCCAGTTTGGAGTATTTCTCCGTTCGAGCATAGTCTTGTGTTATATTGAGCATCCACCTTGCATTTTAATCGTTTTTGCATGCATTAGGTCTACTTCACATCATTATTGTCATCTTATGATAGGATAGCATATAATTAAGTTTAATCTTCATATGCACCTTCGTAGTGGTCGTGTCCTCTCACATTCCGACACCCAGTTTACCATGGACGACTGCATCGAAGCCCTACTGAAAGCTGTTGAAGACTTGACCACTGAATCCACCCATACCAATGCCCGCCTTGAGTCGGTTGAATCCTCCCTACATAGGCTCATAGAATCCAAAGAAGATAGTGTTGCCCACTTCCCCAATCTCGACTTCGATGAAACCCTGGAACCTCACGGCTCTGTCGACAGGAAAATTTTGACACTGTACCCTTACCAGGACGTCATCATGCCTACCTATGCCCTAGAGGATCGGGCACCATCCCTAATGCTGACCAGGGTCATCGCTATAATGTGGAACCTAGACAGCCTCGTGACCATGAGGACGACGTGTTGAAGGACATTCATGTTGAGGCCCCCATCTTTGATGGTCGTCTAGACCCAAAGATCTTTTCAGACTGGATGCACGAAATGGACCACTTCTTTGAGTGGTATAATTTGTTTGAGGACAAAAAGGTCCGGTTTGCTAGGATGAAGCTAGTTGGTCGCGCCAAACTTTTCTGGCAAAGCGCCAAACTTTTCTGGCAAAGCGCCAAACTTTTGCTAGCTAGGAGACATCAACACGCGATTATCGATTGGGTAGAGATGAAAGAAAAACTGAAAGAAAAATATCTCCCCTTTAGCTACCAAGATGATCTTCTCGACCGGTGGAATACCTTGCGACAAGGCAATCGGTCCGTTAGTGATTACATCGCCCAGTTTGACGAATTTATGATGCGATGTAATGTGGAAGAAAATGAACGGATGGTCCTGAGCAGGTTTCGACGAGGTCTTAATGATGAGCTCAGGAAGGAACTCATCCTTCGAGAAATATCCACCCTCGACCAGGCCTACGCATTTGCCCAGAACTTTGAGCAGGTAACCAGGTCTATATTTGCTCGACGTTCTGACCTTCGCGGACCACCCACCAGCACTTCCCTTTCAGGATCCCGACATTCGCTTGGGCCCACGCCTTCTAGACCTATTTCCTCCAACCCTCCTTCTAACTGGGACAATAAGGGCAAGGGCATTCTTGGCGAAGCCCCAAAGGCAAGTTCCCGAATCCAATGCTTTAAGTGCCAGGGTTTTGGTCATGTCGCTTCCCAATGTGTGAACACCTCTCTTGTCATTGCAGCGCAAGAACAAGAGGATCATGATGATGAAATAGAAGAACAAATCTATGAACCAAATTTAGATGACATCCATGACGTCGATGATGACCAAGAAGAACGTATCGACACTTTAGGATGCATCCAAACCACAACTCCATCGGTTGTGACTGAATCAACTCAGTCCGTTATGAATGTAGTACGGTGTGCTCTCGCCCAACCCATGGAATAGGCTGACTAGAGGCGTACTTCGATCTTCCACACTTATCTTAAGTGCGGAGACAAGGACGGTAAAGTTATCATTAATAGCGGAAGCTGTATTAATGCAATATCATCAAATATTGTCTCTCGTTTGGGTTTGATTCCACTTCCTCAGACCCGACCTTACAAGGTCTCCTGGATCGATACGTCTTCTATTCAAATCAAAGAACAATGTCTCGTCCCAATTCAAATTCTTTCGTATAAAGACACCATCTGGTGTGATGTAATTCCGATGGACGTAGGGCACCTAATATTGGGAAGATCTTGGTTGTTCGACCTTGATGTCACCATCTTTGGTCGTTCTAATTCTTGTTCCTTCATATTTGAGGGCAAGCGAATTAAACTTAATCCCCTACGGTCTAGGACACTTGACGAGGGCAAGAAGACAAGTGAGACAAAGGGCAAGGAACTCCATATCTTGAGTCTGTCCAAATTTGAACGGGAAGTCTCTAGTGATTCTATGGTGTACGCTTTACTTGTCTTCGAAAATCAACTGATTCCGCCAAGCGAGCTACCATCAGAAGGTCAGCTCATCCTTGAGGAGTTTTCTGAAATTTTTTCTGAGGACCTCCCGGATCACCTGCCGCCTTTGCGTGACATACAGCACGCTATTGATCTAGTTCCGGGAGCTGCCCTGCCTAATCTACCCCACTATCGAATGAATCCTTTTGAGCATGCTGAGCTGCAACAGCAAATTAACGAGCTCATCCGAAAGGGGTTCATTTGTGAAAGTTTAAGTCCATGTGCTGTACCTGTACTCCTAACTCCAAAGAAAGATGGCACGTGGAGGATGTGTGTCGACAGTTGGACCATCAACCGAATCACAGTCAAGTACTGTTTTCCCATCCCTCATCTCGATGATATGTTGGATATGATGGCAGGCGCCACTATCTTCTCCAAAATTGATTTAAAAAAGTGGGTATCATCAAATCCGGATCTGTCCAGGTGATGAATGAAAAACGGCTTTTAAAACAAAAGCTGGTCTGTATGAGTGGTTGGTCATGCCTTTTGGCCTCTCGAATGCTCCTAGTACTTTTATGCGAGTGATGACATAAGTATTACTACCTTTCATGGGCAAATTTCTAGTCGTGTACTTTGATAATATCCTCATCTACAGCCAATCAAAGGAGCAACACTTCGATCATTTACGACTGGTATGTACAGCCCTGCGGAATGCCAAACTTTATGCTAACCTTAAGAAGTGTTTGTTCTTTACTTTTTATGTCAACTTTTTAGGTTACATTGTCTTCTCAGAAGATTTGTCCGTTGACCCTGATAAAGTCACTGCGATAGTCGAGTGGCCTGAACCTAAAACCCTCATCGAGGTTCGCAGTTTTCATGGGCTTGCTACTTTTTACCGTCGTTTCATTAATGGGTTTAGCACACTTATGTCCCCAATCACTAATTGCCTAAAAAGGGGCGACTTCCAGTGGACTAGTGCTGCTGCTAATGCATTCTACAATATCAAGAAGATGATGATGGAGGCGCCAGTTATGCGTTTGCCTGACTTCAGTAAGGCATTTGAAGTGGAGTGTGATGCATTTGGCCTCGGCATCGGTGGGGTGCTCAATCAAGAACGCCATCCCATAGCATACTTTAGTGAGAAGTTAAATGAGGCTAAGCAAAAATACTCTACCTATGATAAGAAATTTTATGCTATAGTCCAAGCTCTCCGGTATTGGCGCCACTACCTGCTGCCCAATGAATGCGTACTTTACTCCGATCATGAAGCTCTTCGCTACCTTAACTCCCAAAAGAAGTTGAATTCTAGGCATGCCAAATAGGTTGAGTTCCTTTAGGAACACTTTTATCCTTAAACACACATCGGGTGCCTCCAACACTGCTGTTGATGCACTGAGCCGGCGAGTGACCCTACTCTCGACTATGTCCATATATGTTACGGGCTTCGACAGACTCAGAGATGACTACTCCTCTTATCCCGATTTTGGCGAACTCTACAAAACCATTATTGATGGACATGAACCCTCAATTGATGAATTTTATCTTCAGGATGGATATCTGTTTAAGGCAGTGAAGCTCTGTATCCCACGGACATCAGTAAGAAATTTTTTGGTGTGGGAAGTACATGCCGGCGGTCTTTTCGGACACTTCGGGCGAGATAAGACCATCGAAGAGGTAGAACGCCAATTCTTCTGGCCTAGCCTAAAACGGGACGTTGCTAAAATTACTGGCCAATATCGCACATGCCAACTAGCCAAATACTGAAAACAAAACATTGGTCTTTATACTCCCTTACCGGTACCTGATCGTCCTTGGCATGACATTAGTGTGGATTTTATGCTTGGTCTTCCCCGGACCGCCCGAAAACATGATTCTATTCTTGTCATAGTGGACCGTTTCTCCAAAATGGCCCACTTCATTCCATGTTCCAAAACCTCGGATGCTTTCAAAGTGGCCAAACTCTTCTTTGATGAGATTGTTAAACTTTATGTCCTTCCCCACACCATCGTATCTGACCGGGATGTACGTTTCATGAGTTACTTTCGGAAAACTTTGTGGTACTCGGTTGGTACGAAACTTAAATTTTCTACTGCTTACCATCCACAAACTGACGGCCAAACAGAAGTGGTAAACCGAAGTCTGGGTATATTTTTATGGTGCCTTGTGGGTGAGCATACTCGTAACTGGGATTCAGTTCTTCCTGTCGCACAGTTTGCTTACAATAATTCGGTCAATCGATCCATAGGCATGAGTCCATTTGAGGTTGTACATGGTTACAAAGCTAGAAAACCTTTAGATCTTTTACCCATGTCACCCTATGTTAGGATTTCTGAGTCTGCGCACGCATTTGCACAACATATTCATGAGTTACATCAGAAAATCCAAAAGCGCATCCATGCTAGTAATGCTCAATATAAATTACATGCTGATTCTCATAAACGGGACAAAATATTCCAACCTGGGGACTATGTTGTGGTACGTCTTTGGCTGGAGCGGTTTCCGCATGGGACCGTTAAGAAACAGCAGGCGCGTAGCGTGGGGCCATTTCGGGTATTGCACCGGGTGGGCACGAATGCCTATGTTATTGAACTTTCCTCTGATTTTGGTATCAGCTCTACTTTTAATATTGAAGATTTGGTTGCTTACAAGGGTCCACCATCCATCCCAGATGACCCTTTTGTTGAGACCTTTCTTGAGCCTACTACTTCCCATATTCCTGATTCTATTCCATCTTCACTTCCTTTGCCTCTCCCACTGGCACAGAAAGAACTTATTGATGTCATTTTGGATGAGCAAACCATTTTATCCAGTACTGGTAGCATTCAACGGTTTTTAGTTCGTTGGCGTGGCTGCCCAGAGTTCGAGTCGACTTGGATCACGCGAGAGGAGCTTCAGCATATTGATCCAGACCTCTTGGAGTATTACCAGAGTTACACTGCGCCACGTTCGTCGAGGTCGACTTCTTCCGACCCGGAGGGAGTTGGTGTGGACACCAGTACCGGACCGCCTGTGACGCGGGTCTACGATCGTCGTATGAGGAGGATCCAGCCACTCTCGTTATGGCTAGACTGATTTGATGTTAGTTTATTTTATGTTATGTTATGTTGATTGGGTTTATGTACATATTGTTATGTTATGTTAGGGTCTTATTGGGATTAGTTTATTTGGAGGGACCTATTTGTATTTTGTAACCCTATATATGTGTCTATGCATTTGTTGACTGGGTGATGAATGTTTAACAAAAATTGCTTCCCTTCTATTTTCCCTCTTCTCCCTTCTCTGTTCTTCTTCATCCTTTTTCCTCTCTTCTCCTTCTTTCTCCCACTCCTCTCATGAAGCAGTGCTGCATCAGATAACTTATGAGAGATTTTACATTCTAGAAAGAGGATGTAAATTTGCTAGTATACAAGAGGAGAAGAGATGCATGTGATCGTTGGAAAGATATTTAAAATGTGATGGATTTTAAATTGTGCTTAAATTGCCATATTTTATAAATTGATGGACTTTAAAGTCTATCTAAGATGAGACATTTTAATTTACTCCCAATTAAATTCAATGTTATGAGGGGATTCATGGCTGCGTAAGTATTTATGGAAAATCAGCTAGTTGATTGAGCGAGTGGGCTGCTATACTACTTTAGAAGGGCGAAAGATAAGTGGAGATGCCAAACATGAAAAAAGCAATATATTGAGTAGAACCTAAACAATTGGAAGTTGAAATCTACACATTTAACTACGTGATAAAGATTTCATCATCTAATAATTGCGAAGCAAGTAGGAGCAATGAGATATGTATTTGAGGCAGCAAATTTGTCCTTGTGTGCATGTTCCTGTATATTCTCTATATCAACTCTTTTCAAGATCCATAGTGAGTAGTGAGTAATGAGGTATGTATTTAGAGGCAACAAACTTACCCATGTATGTTCCTTATTCTCTGCAACAGTCTACATCAACAGTTTTTCAGATCTAATGGTAATCAGTGGCAGGTGAATTCAACTGAATTCAGCAGATTGAGTTTCTTCGTTCCCATTTTTAGTTATTACAATGGGTATAAGTCGGGAGATTTCAAAAGCAAAACTATTATGAGTTGAATGACAGAATAAAATTCTTCTTATCATTATTAAGTTACTATAATCAATAAATCTTGCCATCTTGGTACCGGACCCCATGCTGGTGCCACACTAGTATTGTGTCGTTATGGTTACGGTACAAGATCTTTTCGGCATACGAAGTGTCGGTACGCCTTTCATACCAGGTACTGGTACCGAATTGGTACAGTACGGGGTGTACCATCCGGTTCAGCTCGATACGGCGAACCCTGGTAACCAATGTGAGAATGTTATTGTTCGTTGGAAAACCAATGCAAAGAATGTGTTTGTGTTTTGCTACCCATAGTAATAGGGAAAGAGTTTCAAATCTGTCTTTTCAAATGATCTTTTGGTTATTATAAGAGCTATGATATGGAATTGGATGTAACCATTTTGATTGGCAATTCTATTATTTAAATGAAGATTGGCCTATCAAACTACGACATATTTAATGTACTAGGTATTAATTTAATTTATTCTGTTTGTTTCATTTACTATGTGATCATACTAGCATCTGGTTTGCTTTTTTTTTTCTTTGTTTGTTTGCTATCAGTTTATGGTGCTACTTATTATTACTATTGTTGTTACTATTGTTTTCCCGTGAAGTTCTCATGCTCTCTTTCCCTTCCTCTATTTTTGTCAGCTTAACATTTTCTTCTGCATAATATATAGTTTTTGCAATTCTGTGTTGTTAATCAGTATTTTATATGTCAACATTCAGCAATCTCCATAAAAGAATGAGAAGTAAGTGAAGAAGAGTGACATGCCATAAAGTTTTTATGAATTATTATTAACAATCCATCAAAAGTATTTAAACAACGCAACTTCTCATGCTAGTCATGTAGCCAAAACCTTAGCTATATATGTACGCAAGGTTTGCTGAGATGTATCAAATTGGTTGGTTCGAGGCATATTGAACAGGACTGGTCGGTTATTAGCATGGTTTAATCCATTGATTCAAATTGGAGAGAGAGGAAGAAGGAAAGAGAGGAAGAGAGAGGTAGGGATATGAAGGCTTTTGAGCCATCCCTATTGCTCTCTCTCCTCCTTCCTCCCTTCCTCTCCCTCCCTCTCTCTCCTCCCTCCTTGGCTCTCCTTTTGTTGGTATGCCTCAGAATGGTACGATACGAAACCGTATCGTACTGAACCGATTGTCAGCTGGTATGCCCTCCAGTACTGGATTAGCAAACCTTGTATGTACGTATGTATGTTTGTTATATATATGCATGTGAAATATCATACATTACCTTCCTCGCAAGAGTGATAGATGAAGACATTATGTTGTGCATATGCCCCGTTCAACCTTTTCTTGCAAACCCTTTATCTTCCCTATGCAAGGTATTATGAAATCTCATTATTGCAAATAATATGGAAACAACTTTTATAGACTTCAAGAACATTACTTTTATCAGTATCGTTGTCATCATTATTGCTATCATTGTTTATTAGACGGAACAGGGTGCTAGTTGGTTGTGTAGCATTTTGGCAAATTTTCACGTGACTATATTTTTTTTTAAATAATAATTTGATAATTAACCATAGTAGTCTGAGATAAATACAGTTCATTTCCTGTTTTGTCTTTTTGTTGAATAGTGTCAATTATACATGCTACATACCTAACCTAAACCAGCCCTCCAGAAATTGTTTGGATGTACAATCTCTTCCATATTATTTTTTTCCTCTACAAGAGCAATTCCACTCTTTCTAAGTTCCGGTCAAAGTCTTGCTTCTATTGGTGTCAAACTGGACTCATGGTTCTTTGTCCCTTATAATTTGTGAGGACTGCTACATGTTAGATCTAGGTCAGTTTATTCTGTTTGAACCATATGCATGAAGGAATTTCTTAACTAGTCCAAGTAAAATGTGTAAAGCACATGTACCTGACTTTATGTAATCTAGTCTCATATTTTATAGCTCTTGCATAACTGAGCTGATCTCTTTTGTAGTGAGGATGCAAAGATTGATGAAATTATGCTCTCAGGCCCATGTCATCTTGGGTTGGCCCCTTTTGAATCTTGTGCTTCCTCTATTTTGCGTTAGCTGCCATTTGATCCCTTGCATTTGTTAGTGCGATGAACTTTTCTATCTAAACCTTATCAGTTCAAACCAATGGTCACTGTGCCAATATCCAGGCTTGTATCGGTTGCCTAATGGCACGGTATAGTATGCTTTTTCGTGCCGGGCCTCTACCGACATAGCAAAGAGGGTGGGGGAGAGGAAGAACGAGAGAGAAGAAAAGAGGGAGAGAGGGGGGAGGGAGGGTGGCAGAGGCCATTGGAGGGCTGTGGAGGGCCGAGGAGAGGCGGAGGGAGGGCTTCACCCTCCGGTTCCTCTGTTTCGAACAGAGAGAGAGGAAGGGAGGGAGAGGGAGGGTGGCGGACAGCCGTCGGAGGGCCGGGGAGGGGCGCAGAGAGGTGGAAGGAGGGCTCTGCCTTCCGGTTCTCCTATTTTGTTTGAAACAGAGATTTCAGAGAGGCCCCTTTTCTTTTTTGAAGAATAAAAAAGTGTTTTTTTGGAAAAAAATTAGTGAGGCCAGCAAGATGGTTGTTGACTTCACTTAAATTCTTCAAAATAGAAAAGAGGCCCCTTGAAGACCCCTGTTTTGAACGAAATAGGAGAACCGGAGGGTGGAGCCCTCCCTCTGCCTCTCCATGCCCCTCTCCGGCCCTCCGCCATCCTCCCTTTCTCTCCCTCCCTTCCTCCCTCTCCCCCCTCTCTCTCTTTTCCTTTCTTTCCTTCTCCCTCTCCCCATCCCTTGCCTATTTCTCGATGTGAAGGTTGAAACCATTCCAGTCTACCGCCGGTATGGTTGGATACGCCCCGAACCAAGCGGTTCGGGATGGTTCTGCCGACGTTGATTCAAACCATAGAAACATTGCCCTTATGATACATCTAATTCATGATGCCATGTCCTTCAATTGCTTTTTGACTGTAAAATGGAGGGATCATTGTAATAACTTTTTGTTAGAGAATTAGTTTGCGCATGAAATGGGGTATGAGCCATGTATTTGAGGCTCTTTTGGGGCATAAAACTTTGAAGAGTTATAATATAGATTCAAGTTTCTGTATTCAGTAGGCTACATATACAACTGATCAAGTTTTAAACTATATATTAGAATTTACACTTGTAGCTCTTTATTTTCCTCTCTTCCACTCAAGCTCCTTAAAGAAATTCATGCATAGTGGCATGACTTTTTCCCTCGGTCTTTTGTTAGATCCTCATAATTCTGATCTATGATCTTCTTAGATTAATAAGAAACCCAGGACTGGCCTCAAATGATTGTTATGTTATGATAAACTATGACAACCATATGATTGTTGGCTAATCCAAAATCTTGGCATGATGAGACAAGAGAATACAGATGCATCCACATGCAAACGCAAATTGATGTGTCAATTTGGTAATCAAGCCGGTGAGCATATCTAGGCCCAGACTAGACTTTATGTTCTGTTGGACTCACAAAATTCAATTTTTAATAATAGATAAACCATGTAATTCACTGCCATCATGATAATCACAACTTTAAATGTCTGAAGTAGTAATGATTGCATTATAAATTTCTTAAGTTGTAACAGAGACTCCAATTGGTCTGCTTTGATGATGGTACCTTTCCATTTGGATGATTATTCATGTTGTTTCAACTTCTTCTTGTTGGCAAACATAAATTGGTAGAATGTCCGTACTTGAAATAAGTGGCCTTGAAGGCTGTGATGACATTTTATGAGTTTAGATGCATTATGGACGAGTGCTAGTTTACATGTCCTATAAAGTTTTGCATCTGATTATGTCAGTCTTTGTAATGTTTAAAATAGACTATCAAAAACCTATGAAAACTTGCTACATTTTCCAGACTGTGGAAATCCAGCTAACACAAATGTCCCATGTCCAATTGTTTTGTGAAAAATGAGTACAGAGCTGATCAAGGAGCTTAAATCACCTTTTCTAGTTCATCCCATGGATATCGTTTAGCATCCATGGGATTGCATTCCAATATATTATCTGATAAGCAATCCTTGTTTATTTGTAATTTTTAAATGTTTTGCTAATGCTTAAGCAGTACAAGATGGAGAAACTGAAAGAAGTTTATTTTTATCAGTCAGGTTGATCTACGCTAGCTTTGGTGTGGCAAATACAATGTTGTTTTACGCAGGCCTCTGAATTATATTTAGAAATCTTGTCCTTTCAAATGACCATCTAACCCAAGTTGCATAATCCTTCATATAGTCTACTTATTGTTGTAAAAACTCTTTTTCCCCTCTGTTAATTGATACAGAACAAACCATAATGTTGATGCATGAGGCTGAATCTCCTACTTCTCTGCCTTCTAGACAAGCCAGGGCCTAACCAGAACTTTTTCAACCATTTGCTGGAACACTAGAACCCTGTCATGATCAAATATCCTGGATCCTATTGATTTTTGCCTGTTGCAATTAGGGTGCTGCGGCCAATTTTTTTTTCATTCAATTTTTCTGTATTTTTTCTGGTCGAATTTGCATGGCATTTCAGTCCATGATATCTCTTTCTAGCAAATTGTTAACTTGAGATGATTTTGTCACTACGCCCATAAGTTTTCCAATTATCTGCTTCTTTGCTAATGTATGTTATTTTCTTAGATAAAGCATGTAACTTGCTTGTATATATTGCTTTTGTTGTATGTCATGCAACACATAATGGAATCTTGCATTTGGTTGTCCAACTATTTAATTTACGGAATTGCTCTCCTGGAGCATTTTATCTCATTTAGACACATTCTTTCAATATAGCCAATTTGCATTGCAGTTCCTGCTACATGCAGTGTAACTCCTGTCAACAACATTGGAAACAATTATATATCTGCTCTAAACTGTTCAAACAAAATGAGGAGGGAGACAGAGGATATTGGAAGATGGCACAAGCCTCAGATTTCCTTGAATGATTTTAGTCAAGATAAGGCTGATCATTCACCAGGTATCCCTAATCCAAATGCTGTATCAACTGGGCTTAGACTTTCCTATGACGATGATGAACACAATTCTTCCATTACCTCTGCAAGTGGGAGCTTACAATCATTTCCTGTTGTCATGTCCCTTGGTGACAATCTGAGGACTGAGATTGATCTTCAAAAGGAAGAATTTGACCATTACATCAGAATTCAGGTACTCGTTATTTAATACAATAGTTTCTTTTTTGATTGCTTGCAATATGTTGATGCATGCAAAAAAAGATTATCTCTGTTGTATGACAGTTACTCTTCTCTTTTGCATATTTGTTTAATGAATCGAGATCCTCTGTAGTTCGGGGCTGGATGGAAGAGGTCCAGTCCTGTAATCACAGCTTTCCATGTATAGTTGCGATGGCTGTGATTGCATATGCCCTGCATGGTACATGAAGCACTGTCCCATGCCCTGCATATACCCACATGATTATGACCACTGCACAATACATGGACAACCATGATTGCAAGACTGGACCTCCAGTACCGCCCCAAACTGGAGGGATCCAAACTTTTCTTTAATCTGGTCTTTTGCCTGATAACTGTGAAGTTAGTCAAATATGTGTGTGGTTAGTTACTACTATGTTATTAATTGATCACTAGGTTATATGTTATGTTACTATATATATTCTTTAAGGCTTGGAGGATGGCCTCCTGCAGCTGTTTTCGGAGCTTGAAGCCTCTGTATTTTAATTCCTTCAATGCTTCCCCTGAGCCCTCATGTATGCAGCACCAAAACAATAGGAAAAAAATGTCATTTATCCCTTCACATTTAACACTGGGAATCTGATAGAGATTAGAGATTAGAGTCCTTCCTAATATCAATTATGGAAAGAAAGAAGCAATCAAGGTCATTCATTAATTTGCTTCTCTTTTGAAAAAAAAGGTTATGTGGATCTCACTTAGGGAGAGATCTAGTGCATCTTTAAAGGAAACGGTTTAATGCTGCCTGATTCAAATTCCAGGCTGAGTCTGCAGAATTTATGTCAATGGAACAGTAAAAAAAAAAAGAAGAGGAGAAAAAGGAAAAGCAAAGAATGAAGGTGGGAACTGTGTTATATGCTATGTAACAAACTTCCAATTCTTAAAAACGAGTCACTTGTACTTAGATTCACCAGACCCTTTCTAACATTTGTAAAATTATTTGCATTCTTATGTAAGAACAGCTTAATTACTTATAACACAATTTTTCGGCATTATAATCAATCTATATCTTTCACAAACTAACAGAGACACTAAATTGTGATAATTTATCTATGGACTATGTTGTTCTTCTATATCAAGTAACCCTGCTATGGAAAATAAATTTGTCTTGGACTCTGTTGTCATCTTTTATATTAACCAACCCTGCCATGGTAAATGAATTTGCTCGGTTTCTAGATGTTCCTACAGGCAATGATAGAGATTAATAATGTTTGGTGGGTCTTGTTTTCTCTATCATTTTTGCTTTTCTGTTTTGGAGTTGTATTGTATTTTATTTTTTTTCTTTCTATGTACAGGAGGGGCAAATCATGAAAGGTGTGAAAGAGATGAAGCAAAGACACATGGTTGCTTTCCTGAATGCCATCGAGAAAGGGGTTGGGAGGAAACTGCGGGAGAAAGAGCTTGAGATAGGGAACATGAACAGGAAGAACAAGGAACTCATCGAACGAATCAAGCAAGTGGCTGTAGAAGCCCAGTCTTGGCAGTGCAGAGCTCGGCACAATGAGTCTGTTGTGAATATGCTTAAGAACAGGCTCAAGGAAGCCATGGTACAGGGTGCTGATGATGTGAGGGAAGGGTGTGGGGACAATGAAGGAGATGATGTGGTCTCTTCTTACAACCCAGGTGGTGTTATTGGTGGTATCCTTCAAGCAAGCGTGCCTGGTAGCAGGCGAATGATCAGTGAGCAGATGGCATGCAAGTCCTGCAAGATCAAGGAGGTCTCTGTGTTGCTGATGCCATGCAGGCACCTTTGCTTGTGTGATGATTGCGAGCGTTTCATTGAGGTCTGCCCGGTCTGCCAAACCATGAGAAGTTTTAGCGTTCCAGTTTACATGGCCTGAGGGTTTGTCTAACCAAGAGACCATTAGGGATGGCCATTCCCTTAGGTTGTTGTTCTCTCTTTATATGTTTCAGTTCTCGCTCTGGCTTATATGGAGAACCAGCAGTGGGTGGATTGAGCAACTGCATTGTCTAGCAGGTGCCGATGAGGCGTGGATTGATCTTAAACTTGAGAACAGTTTCGTGCCACCTGGGCCTATGGAGCCCGGAAAGGATGTGCTTTTTCTTGAGTGACCGGTTAAAAATAGGTGGTTTATTTTACACGAATTTGGAGGGAAGGGGGAAAAAAAAATTCAAATACAAACATGCTCAGGTCCATTGATGGACGCATGGTTATCAACCATACTCAGGTCTATTGTTAGATGCATGACCATCTTTCGCAGCCCTGACCAAATGCTTACAAACTCAAAGCCAGGAAGCATGTGAGACGTCATCTGCTTTCCAAGGAGCGTATCATCTAGTATGCTTTGTCTGGGGGAAAGTAATTTGGGTGTGCAACCTGCAAACTACGGGAACTGAGATGGGTACCGGGATCTGGCAGCGGGGATGATTGCATGTTATACTCTATGATCTCTTTATCACTTACTCGTGTATTACCAGTCATATTGCCAGGATGGATGGATGTATGCCAGCAGTTACCTGTAGACATGATCTTCACTTTTTTCTGTCAGGATCCATGCTATTCTCACCAGTGTACCTGTTTATGGATGGCCTGCTCGAGTTCGAAGGCTTCCATATAACCTGGATGTTAAGCTCAGCGAGTTGGGCGGAGCTTGAAATATGAGTCCGCCGGTTAATTAGGTTGGACTCGGGATTAGGCCTTCAAGCCCGAGCTTGAAGGCTTTCGGATGGGCTTGGGCGTCAATTTTGACGCTCGACGGGCTGGGTGGAGTCAAAATATGAGCCCGTCTGTTAGGCCTTTAAGCCCAGCCCGAGGTTGGCTCGGCCTGGATAACTTGGTAATCCTTCACCTCCTCCGTCCTCCTCCACTCTCTCTCTCTCTCTCTCTCTCTATCCGCTTTAATATTTTTTTAAAAAAATTAAAAAAATAAAGGGAGCTTGAGACCCAGCTCGAAGCTAGAGTAAATCTCCTGCTCGGACCTAAGAAATAGGCATGTTCAAGCCTAACTAATTTTAGTTATATCTTGGGCTAAGTCTGGCTCGACCCACTTGATGAATAGGTTTACTCATCGACCAGGATTCAGTTTTGTATGTGGGCATTCAACACCTGACCTGACCATATTTGCCGTCCTGAGTTGGGTGATTCCCCCCGTTGGTCATGTTCCTCGGGTAGGGTAGGTTTCAGCTTCAAGTCTCATGAGGTGCATCTTCAGTATTTGAATCTGGGCCCCTTTCTTTCAAGAGCAAGATAATCGCGCAGGTTTAGCCAGTGCTACGGTTGAAGAAATTTCAAAGTTTTACTGCTCTTATATTACAAAGATAATCGCACATATTCAAGAGCAATAGAACTCGTAAAATAGAGGTAATCTAAGAGCAAGATAAAATAAAAATAATACAAAGATAATTAAAAATAAATTAGATAGATTGATAATGTGGAAAAGTACCCCTTCTGAAAATACAATTTATTTATTTATACTAGAAGGCAAACAACTTAATAACTACTTATTCCATTCATGATGGCTCACGTTTAACCCTGGGCAAATGATTCCATCTACTCCCACTACTCATGTTCGTCGGAATGGTTGTGGCAAATGAATCTTTGTAGAATCCATCTACTCCCACTGGGCGATCGAACTCAGATCGCCTTGTGGGAGCCTCCAACTCTACTGGAATCGGGGCAGGAAAGAAGACTCAGCCAAGGTCTTCTTCCCCATTCACCCACCCACACCGCCCCCCCCCCCCCCCCCCAACTTGCCGAGCACGAGTCCACTTTGGGCCTGGCTTATTCGGGCTAGCCCACAGGCGGGTCTAGTTTGGATTGGGCTGGGCTTGGCCACTCCAGGCCGCCCATGAGCCCAATTTTTTTTGTGTGTGTGGGTGTGTGTGTGTGATTTTGGGCCAATTTTGACTAGGCTGGTCGAATGGACCAGGCCCAATTCGCTTAAAAAGACCAGATGCTACAGTTATTGCACGCCCCGATTAACAGTAACGGGCACAAATCCCATAGAGGGAAATGGGGGATTCTCAAGTGAGGGAATATCTCGGCTCTACTCTCTCTCTCTCTTCCATTTGTTTTTCTAGAGTTCGAGAGACTTGAACGTCCAACGGTTCCCCACCAGAAAAACTCCAGCAAGAAAACTTTATTTTCAGGTCGGTTCTGCAGCCTAAGAGATTGGTCGGTTGTATTATCAATATTCCCCGTTGCAAGCATCTAACATCTTCATTAGCCAAAGACATTCCAGTTTGGAGCGCAGCTGACCTCATCGTTGCTTCGGTCCCCCACCAACCTCAACCTTCATCTAGCGGCAACAGAGTCTATACATTAGCCTGGCTCAAAGAAATGATCGTTCAGGCTTGGTTTGGTTGACTAATATCCCTTGCAATCTCTCGTATGAAGAGTTGAAACAGATTATTTGGTACAGTTCACTTGGTTGCACCGCGATCCTTTGAATCCCATTGAAGAGCACAGTGGAATTTCAGTAGCAAACAGAGAACAGTGCCGCGTTTGTTGGAAGCCAAATAATTCTATGTTGTATTGCCAAAACGGTGCTGCTTCCACTGGAATTGATAGCAATAATGCAACCATGACCAGCTAGCACCATCAAACCCAGCATGACATATTGATAGCCATAACCCGGAGCAGGCAAAGAGGGGAAAAATAAAAAAGATCATGACATCCTTATGTCTCTTATTCATGCATATGTCACTGTGGTACCATAAACATAATTATTCTTATGCTTGTCCTTTCTTTCTCCGCTAATTAAGTTCGTTGGGTCCTCAGATAATATATATTTATATTATGTATGCGGGCAGATTCTTGAAGGCATGCATATATATGACTGATAAAGAAGGACTTCCACTCCAATTTACGCAAACCTTATATAATCCTCACGGGGATTCCCCGACCATCATATTTCAGAGCTGGTTACGGCTGCTGCAGTCAGCCTCGTTGTTCTGAGCGATCATCTCCACCAGGTCCATCTCCTTCTTCACCTTCACCTTCGTGTTCGCCTCGCATGGTGTCGGCATCTCATCCCACGCCATCTCCATGTCAAGGCAGCTCTTCTTGGCAATCCCCGGACCCCAACCCAGCAGGTCAAAGAGGTACCCCATGTCGTATCTCTCAGGCGGCACATCAACCTTGTTGTCGTCAAGCAGAAGATTAGCCATGTCACTGAAGTCGCAGGCCAGGATGTCGTCGCTGCCTCCGCAGGCATCTGCACCCACGTCCGCGGATAGACCTTCTACAGGTACGCATGTCAGGGCCATCGAAGCCTCTGAGCCGCCATCATTGCTTTCGGTGCTCTTGAGGTGGTCGTCTGCCGGCGTCCTCGGCGCTGCAGCGGATGCTGCTGGGACTGTTGGTGCTGTGCCCCACTGCAGAGCCAGGTTCTTGATGTAGTTCTGCAGGAGGGAGCCTGATTTGGGGTACTTGGAGTTGCGGCACCGCCTTCTGGAGAACTGTCTCCGCTTGGTTGCATTCCAGTGGTTCTTGATGGAGTTCTCGGTCCTCCCAGGCAGCCTCTTGGCAATCTCCGCCCACTTGTTTCCTACTTCTGAGTGCGCTTGGATCAGAATCTTGTCTTCCTCTTCGCTCCAACTATCTTTCTGCACCAATGAATCAAAAGATGAGGCTGGGTCCATAATACTAATATTTTCTAAACATGAATCCAATAGCTTTGCTCCAACTAGGGATACTTGGAACCTTAATTTGCAGGGGCACTAATTTTACAGAGTGGTTGTTCGATGTATTGGTAGCTGGTTGTCCTTGCAAACTGCCCTGACAATGCAATCACACGTATGATGTATACTAGTAAATGCGATGAATTTTGATGCATGTAGATATTCCGAATTCACAAAACACGGACACTGGATCATGATAAACGTCGACCTCCCACAGTAAGCCCTTATTTAAAGGAGTTTGATTGATTTTCTAAGTTTAATTGCGTCTTCACGTCCAAGGGCCGAGAGTAATTGTATGCAGCGATAGAGCTTGTGTTCGAGACCACTCTGCAGCTCTGCTTGAACTAGGCAGTGTAGTACTATCCTTTATTTACCTTCCCATAACAAGGCTCGGCATTTATCTCAAACTTCAACAACAAGCATATAGACACCAATGCAAAGTGGTTCATAATTCTAAATATTGGAATTAATAGGCATTCAGCTTCAACAAGAGTAGAGCTAATCCAATGATCTCGCTGGAGATTTTATGAGTATTTTGGTGAAGGAGATTTTCACCATATATAGTCAGCTATATGTCTACCATTTTGAAGATCACAATGGCCGTTTTGATACCAGAACTTATTATCTGTTTAATGTTTTGCTTCATATTGACTAATGCTCCGTGCATCTGAAAGTTAAAATGTACACAGCTTGTTGTGGGATAAAATTAAGATGTATAATCTTCCATATAGCAGCATTACTCTTCCAACATGCAGGAACTTTTTTTTTTATTTTTTTATTGTTGGAAGAAAATAATAGTGGAAAAAAATGGGACAGAAAAAAAGTTTATTCAAAAAAATTGTTATTTTATTTTCTTTGGATCAAATCCGAGCTCTCACTCTATTTTTTCTTTAAATGTATTCGTGCTTATTACCTCTTCTTTGCACGCACGATACTACGATGTTCACATATGCAAGCATATCTATGTATGCACTCACACACGCGCACACACACACATATATATATATAGGCATGATCATATACGTACGTGCATCTTACTAAACAGGAAGAAGGTCTTGCTAAATTTGGCATTGCCTAACCACTAATGCATGCCTCAGCGCACGATATCTTCTACTACTGAGCTCAAATGAGGTTAATTTGCAAGGTAAGAACTCTGCGCATACGCCAAGCATACCTTATACACGTGGCAAGGCGGCCACACAACACATGCTAATAGCCTTGCTGCATGCACCATGGGCGCCTGGTGTATTAGCTGTAAGTTGTTAGCGCCTTATGCTTACCCACATTAATGACGATATACTTGCATCTTAAGCCAAAACAAAATCAATAAAAAAAAAAAGGAAAGAAGAAAAAGGAAGGGGGCGGGGAAGAGATGGGAAGAAGAGTCTCATTAATTATGCAAACAAAAAATTCTTTCTGGAGAAACGTATAATATAAAATCACATGCATGCTTTCCAATAACGCAAAGAAGAAGAAAGAAGATCATGATGCATCCCGGAAATTTTTCAGAGGAAGAAGTTGAACCTTGATGTTAGGCCTCAAATGGTTGTGCCATCGTTCTCTGCACTGCTTTCCTATCCTCCCACGCAACATCTGAGCAATGTGCGACCACTTCCTCAATCCATACTGCTCCACCAATTTCACTAACAATCTACATGAAGATCCCACACATATCCATCAGTAGGTCAAATTCTGTAGAATTAATTCTTCTCTCTCTCTCTCAGAAAAAAAAAAAAAGAAGGGTGGAATCAATCGACAAATGTTTATTAGTTCCCCCGATCGATGAGAATCAATTGGTTAATTAATTAATGGTTTCATGAGGTTGATATAATCTTTTGGTACATGATGATCTAAAATGACATCGGATCGAGGATGACAGAAGGCGCATGTACTTGTTGCAAGAAAAAAGGAATGCATCAGGGGAAAGAGTGCAGGCCGACAGGTACCTGTCTTCTTCGAGGGTCCACTGCCCCTTCACTACATTCGGCTTCTTGTGAGTTTTGCAGCCGCTGCTTTTCTTCACAGGCGGGCACTTGCTGTTCATCTCGACTCCCCCCCTGCACGATCTGTTATCGCCTGTCACGCACGAGAGCTCGTCAGTAGGCCCGAAAGCCATGAGAGGCTCGACATTGAGAACCATGGAGGACTGGCCGGGACCCGGCCCCGTGCGGCCGCTGAGGCTTCTCTGCGGATAGCCTGATGATACACCGGCCCTGCCCTGGAGGCCCTCGACGGGCATCCCGGTCTGGAGGCTGGGTGGTGGTGACGACAAGGCCTTGAGGTCGAAGCCGGAAGGGTACCCGTCTGCCACTGCCAAGACATGATCAAAAGCATCGTCAAAATGGTGGAAATCTTGAAGCCCAACTGGGAATACCCCAGATTCGAATGGAAGCCCGTCCCCTGTATGGGTATTGAAGCAGCCGAAATCCATGGGGTGATTGGGGGAGGGGGGCCACGGGAGGAACGACAGAGAGGAGGAGGAAGGTGGTGGTGGCGGAGGATAGAGCAGCGGTAGCGCTGGTCCGAGATGTGTTTTCTTTTGAGGAAGGAGTTTGGGATGGCATGTCGTTTCTTGGAGGGGGGCAAATGGCATGCACTAATTCATGCGGATCGATGGCCGTTCATCCACGGTCTAATCCGACGGTCGGAGAGACTTGGTGATTGTGACTGTTAGGCTTCCAGGCACGGCCGCGGGGTGGGGAGTGGGACGGGATTTTGTCCTAGCGAAGGGTGGGACTGGGGAAAGGAGTAATGGTGGCTGGTCCAACCCATTTCTAAGGGATTAGGGTCCCACTTAAAAGAGTCTACACGGCAGGCGTTGATTGGCCTGCCCTCACTTCCAAGCGTTTGACCGATTTGAGGGCTTGGGTGTGTGCTATGTACGGGAAGGAACGCATTCAAGGCCTTTTTAAAATGTACCATAAAAGGAACCCGCTTCTCCTCATCTAATATTTCAAGATGACGTATATAACCTTTCATTGTATTGATTCTACATTTTTTTGGAAAAAAAAAAAGCAACATCACCATGCACGAAATTTAAAATAACCAAATTAGATAATGAAAATTCTGCATCAATGATCCCAATTCTCGAATATGATAAAATCTCTAAACTACTTATGCACCAAAAATCATTCTATTTGAAAAACCCTAATCTATATATCAAATATTAATATATATATATATATAATATTTTATATAATTTAAATTATTTTTTACTACTTAATGCATAAGATAGAAATTTTTATATTATATAATTTTTGATATATAAGCAGCTCAGAATAGAAGATTATATCCAATACCTGATGTGGGACTCTTATCATTTGATCTAAACTTGACTTTCCGTTCGTATGTATCCAAATCTCTCTCAATATATATACACATACATGTGCATGTAAGTATATAATTAAAATAGATATTTTTATTGAACATATAAAAATGCTTTTTCTTATCAATTATTTTCTATCTAATTAGATAGAATTATTTTGTATATCTGATGCATTGCTCATAGAACATGCATGGATGTGTATAGCCAAAGGCGCTGTTTATAAGTAAAGTATAACATTCGTTGCATGCATATAGATATGACATATAAAGAGAGATGGTGTAATAAAGTATTCATTAGAACTCAATGTTTAAGATTTTCTTATCATAGTTTTGAATCTAAAGCAAAACAGGTTTGGGGGCATTACTTACTTTAACCAAGGAATGCAGCAAGGCAACCTACTAAATTTCTCCATCGTCATCTTAAAGAGCCTATGTTCTTAATAAGTAACAAAAATGTGAAAGAGACTCGTCATGTTTTATTTTATCTTGCAAATAATATTGCATTGTAGGTATTTTCTAGAGAATATCGGGAAGAGGGTGTTTGGGTCAATTTGTATGCAAGCTTACTTATGTGCATATTAAAGTCTATTATTCCTTAGAGCAATTTGGGAAACCGAAAACCAAAATCAACACGCTCTTAACTTTGTAGATTGTTATTGTTATTAATATCGCTCTTAATGTACTTTAATTCTTTTTCTTCTTGTCCAATACTCGATAACATTCCTAATTGGCCGGGATTTATTTCTACTAAACTGTACTATTTACATTAGAAGTAATAAGCAGCCTTAGTAGATTAGCATGTGAATTTCCACCATTATCACTTTTCAGACTCATCTATAAGATATTAGTCTAATGCTCACACATCAAAAGGAGGCACATTACATGCAAAACAGAAATGAAGTAGAGAAATAACAAAATAGATGCGTTACACTGCTTTTTTTGTGTGTGTGGTAACACTTCTCGGTGCAGAACTCTTACCATTCAATTCACCAGATGTAATTTGATCTTAGCCCCATACATATAGGGGTTTTTGGACATGAACTTTTGATTACGACACCTGAAGTGTGGTAACACTTCTCGGTGCAGAACTCTTACCATTCAATTCACCAGATGTAATTTGATCTTAGCCCCATACATAAAGGGGTTTTTGGACATGAACTTTTGATTACGACACCTGAATATGTTGAAACAAGGATACCATCATCACCTTAATACTAAAAGATTATAGAGCATTGATGGGGGGCAAAATTGATCGTTCTGCTCACAACATGGGACCACCCAATTTCAGCCAAATAGACATCAGCACCGAGCATGCCATACCCCGATCCCGCTGAGCACCAGTTCGACCCCAGACCCTACAAAAGATCGGGCAGATCTCGGCCAGACCTCTCCGCTTGGGGCACCCTGTAGGATAGACCAAGAGCCAAAGAGGCCCCATCGACCACAGGTATCTACAACGACTCTCCTTGAGCCAGGCTTGGAGCGCCCTGCAGGATCGACCAAGGACCGGAGAGGCCCCGTCGACCACAAGTATCCACAATGACGCTCCGGTCCGAGCTCGAGGCCCCCTACTGGCTGACTTCAGAGCCGAGGAGGCTGGGCCAACCTTAGAGCCTGCCGAGCCGACCTCATGAAACATGTCGCGGCCCCCAAGTTGGCCCGATCTCAGTGCTCATCAAGCATATGTTGCGGCCTCCAAGCGAGCCCGATCTCGCCCATAGCCACGTCCACGTGCGCACCTACGCGTGCCCCTATGCCCACATATATGGTTGTACATTACAACCTTACCGCACCATGCTTTTCTTACTGTCCGCTTCACGACATGTCAACCAGGGGCCATATCCTGCCACCTCTGTTAACGCCATGCTGTTCACAAGGACGACCTACACCGTATGTCTCAAGCAAGCCTTGGTTGCACATCACCTGGGCACCTCCGCGGAGACTATAAATAGCCCCATCAATTAACGCCTAAGGAACTTTTGGCTGGACCACTTAAAATCTACTTTAACTTCATCATCGGAGGGCCCTCACCAGAACCCCACCAGTGAGGCTTTGTGCAGGTCCGCCGGCGTGTAGGAAGCAACTCCCTTCTCCATCCCATCCGGCAGCTCTCTCCGACTCCTCCGGCATGGTGACCCTCAGGCCGAAGTTGAACCACAATAAGCATGAAGCTCTTTAATAGCCCTCTTATACAGCAAAACAAAGGACTGCTCCTAGTAGGGTTGAATATTGTTCAACCATATTCGTCTTTGTATCCGGTTCAGAGAAGATTCAGCTAGAAATATTTGAATTTGATTGTATCCAAATTCATACCTATGCATTTTGTTAGATATGGATCCGAATGTGGTAATCCAAATATCCATGAATTTTGCCGAACATTGATCCAGATGCAGATTTTGAAAGTTTTCGGATCAGCCTCAATGCCAATTCAATAACTGCAATTTAGAGCCTTACCTGGTTGGCTGTGCATCATTTACAACCTTGATGTTAGATTCCATACCCATCTTCATTGCAACATTTATATTATTTTTTATTAATTCACTTAAAAACTAACATATATCTGCAAAAACATCCAACTTATTTCTATATTCAATTAAAAAAAATAAATTTAATTTATATCTATATCTATTTAAAATAAATAAAAATATATTTAATATTTAATTTGTACTCTTATTTGATTAAGATAAATATAGATACTTATCATTAATATCCATATCTAAATTTATACCAATAAAAATTATAAATATAAATATAGATATACCAATACCCAATCTATATCCGATCTGTTTTCAATCATATTTTCCAAATACCAGGCACACAGTGCTTCCAAAAATTATAAGCTCCATCCAAATATCAGGTAAACAAAGCACGCAGTGCTTCCAAAAATTATAAGCTCCATCGTTCTCTGACAGCAACGAGAAAGTATCAGACTATAGCACATGCCGGCCCCCTATTATAACATCCACCCAACACATCAAAATGGAATTGAACGATATCTTGCTACACAGCCAAAAAGCCAGATGGCAGACGAGGCTCCTAAACCTGAATACCATCAATTGGGTTCCTGTGGCCTACTTCCTTAGGCATCCGTGACCGCCACCAAGGGAACCATGCCATCCTCATTCGCTTGAACGATTCCCTCTTCTTCCTCTTCTCCATTGTTAGGTAGTCCTAATGACTCTTCTTTTGGCTCCTCGGAATGTCCGTGCCTTTCCCATACAGCATCTGTATGCTTGTACGGTGACAGAGGCCTCTCCTTCTGCAGGCTACGAGAACCATCAAGTTGAACCCCTCTCATGCTCCTGTCATCCTCTGCCGATACCGGCTGCTGCGGTTGAAAGTATGGTGCCGGCGGACGAACAGGATCGCTAGTGCTATAATTGGTCGTTGGAGATTCCCTGCTTGGCAGCGGCGACTGCCCGCACACTAGGCTGGGCCCACCATACCTGCTGAGGCCACGGCTGCGACTGCGACTGCGACTCCTACTCCGACTGCGGCCTCGATTCCAGCTCCTACCGCGGCTATCGTCCCATCCTCCAGTCACCCTAGTGGGGCTCGGGCTAATACTCCTGCGGCTCTGGGCTCCACCTCCCCCTGCCCCTGAATCACGTCGATCGTCCTGACCACCATAGCCATACCTGCCAAAAAGATCATCATGTCACTCATCAAAGATTCACGTATGAATCAATAAAATCCTCCTTTGAATGCTCCCCATACGCGATGATCCCAAAAGGCTAAAGACAGATCATAGTTGCAAAGTTAAAAAGGACCTGTCAACCAGGATGGTCCATGGAGTTTGACATTTGAGACCAGCAAAGTTAGAAGAGCCAACTTAGTGAATGAACGAAGTCTTAACTAAGGTGCACAGATCTGGCACAATTAAGTTCAATAAATAATCATAGATCTAAACACAATGAATTACTTAGCACTTCACTAAACTATTTGTCCAATATTATCAATACAACAGATTGACCATACAATAGAAAACAGAGAATTGGCCATATGCACCTGTCATGCGAGGATCCATGATCACCAAATCCACTACCACCAGGGAAACTTTCTGACCAACCTGAAGACAGTGGCAAGCCCCAACCACATTTCCCACCATAGCTGGAACCAGTACGCCCGCCATGCGAACGGCCACTATCACGACCGCCAGAACCCCAACGGCGAGACTTGCCACTATATCCACCACGCGACACCATATCCAGTAACTCCGGAGGAACATGCTGGCTAGAACCCTCCAGCACTTTGACAAGATCTGGTGCATATTTTGAATCCTGGTCGCAAAAAAATGTGTAGGCCACTCCAGTAGCACCTGCCCTACCTGTTCTCCCAATCCTGTGAACATAGTCTTCAACTCCTGTTGGAAAGTCATAATTGATCACGACCCTGTAGCAGTAAAAATTAAGAGGTTGTTAAAGTTGCATGATATACTCTCAAAGCTGTGATTCGAGTAGCTAATAGATGGCCCAAAAAGTGGGATAACATAAGCAACATTCAGAGGTTCACATATCAGCAGCAATAGACAAAAATAGTGAAGATATAGAAATGAGGATGCATTATCAAGCAATAGAACTTTTTTTTTTGGCTCCTATTCTCTCCATCAAATACTCAGCGATATAAGGCATGTAACCGATGGAATAAAGACAATTTGATGTAACCTGATATCCTTTATGTCCAACCCACGAGCAGCAACATCGGTAGCCACGAGTACAGGAGATTTTCCAGTCCGAAATTGGCTCAAGACCCAGTCTCTCTCAACCTGAGACTTGTCACCATGAATAGCAGCAGCACCAAAATGACGAGAAAGGTTCCTAGCAAGCTGATCACACATCCTCTTTGTAGAACAGAATATTATGATTCTGGAACCTGGTTCTTGTGATCGCAAGATCTGCTCAAGCCGTCTACTTTTCTCCATAGGTGTAGTTACTTCTACATACTGCAGAAGACAGAACAAAATTGGAATATTAATATTCTTATCAAGTGCAAATTAATGAGATAATTGGGGGTAACATATATTGGTCAAAATCATTGACATGATAATCAAAATAACCATCTGCACCTGGACAATAGATTTATTTGCAACTAATTCATCAATGCTGCCAATGTTGACCTGAACAGGATGAACCAGTAAATCTGCAGCAATTTTCCGAACTTCTTTCGGCCATGTAGCAGTGAACATTAGAGTCTGGCGACGTGCGGGAATCTCTTTTACAATTTTCCGTATCTGTGGCTCAAAACCCATGTCTAGCATACGGTCAGCCTCGTCGAGAACCAAATAAGAAACTTGATGAAGATTCACTCTTCTCATCTCCAGAATGTCATTCAACCTTCCAGGTGTAGCAACCACAACATCTGCTCCTCGGTCCAAATCTCTCAACTGAGGACCTTTTGGAGCACCTCCATATAAACACTTAAAATCACATGACCATGAAGAGAAAGTGTCAACAACAGAGTACAATAAAATACAAATAAAAAATACATAATGCAATATCAGCAAAAGCACAAGTTTGTTAAAACAAAAAATGATGGAATGGCTTTGCTAGCAGGCTTAAATATGTAATTTGAAGGAAAACATTAATTTGTTTCTAAGCTGATGAGAACTGCTAACCCACCTCCCCCACAACCCCTTCACTTCTTACCAAGATGGATCAGATAGATACTGTGATGCCCATTAGCATCGTCTATATATGGTTCTCTAAGAAAAGATAATGTTTAGCTGGATAAAGCAGGATACTCTCGCAATGTTCAAAGTATCCACAAAGCTTATCACACTGCTTAAAACCTTGAACTTATGAGAGCAAAGTACATGATATTCTTGTAAAGCATGGTTTGCAGCACATAATCCATACACCAAAAAGCTCAATTTAAAAATTTCATAATATCAATTGATAAGAGGAAACAAACCACGCATGATATTCTTGATGATCTACCAAACTTCACAGCTTCATCTTGTATCTGCGTTGCCAGCTCCCTTGTCGGTGAGAGAACCAACACTGTAGGACCCATCTTAGAATCATTATGGAGGTGCTTGAGATGAATGAACCCTGGGATAAGATATCCTAATGTTTTTCCTGATCCAGTTTTTGCAATGGCGACAATGTCACGATTGTTCAAAGCCAATTGGCCATGACTGAGCCTGGATTGGTGTAGGTGCTGAGAAGCCTGCATGGTGTACCTAGAAAAACAACATCCCATAATGCACCATAAGAACATATCTTCTGTTTCTTTTCTTTACTTTTCATACTATTTCCGGATTAAACTGGAGAATTCAGCCAATCCAGAAGCACACTGTCTAAAATAGAGGCTGCTTGCAGATGCAAGCTGGAGCAGTAGAAAGAGCCCTCTTTCTGTTCGGTGTAGCAGACTGGACCAAATCACCAGCAGCAGGTGACAGGAAATCCCTTCTAAAGATAAGTCCACCATGGAGGGTGCCCCAAAGAGGGCTGCCAATGCAGCATTGCGTACAACATTAGCTCCTCCCTGGAACAAATTGGTCCACCGTGAAAGGCGTCAAAACAACATGAAAACCTCCACACAGAGGGTGGCCCAACGCCTCACAGCGTACGACATTAGCTCCTAGGAGCGAATATCGCACCTGCGACAGAAAAAATACAGAATGGAAAGAAAAATAAATACAGATAGAACTGAAACTCATAATTGAACCTCCAGCAAATGGAAACTTAGAATCCAAAACACTAATATTCAAAATCTAGCAAACTTACACAGGCTCGAGACATCATAATGCAAAGAGGATTAAAAACAAATATAAAGAGATTTTAGAGAGGGAGGAAAGTAACCTCTCTGAGAATTTCTGAGGGAAAACCTGTTAGCGCAAATGTTGTGTATGGAACTGGGACATCATCTCCCTAAAATAAAGTTTCACAAAAAAAAAATCCAAATAAAATTATGGTATTATAGTGATTCTTTGCCAAGAAACAAAATATAAAGATGAAAAAATGCACAAGAAAAAATTTATACGACAGAGAGCTGCAACTAAAATTTCAAAAATCAGATAAACATAAGGATCGCGTATTCACCCATCACTGTGCTCGAAGCTTGATTATCTAGCCTCACCCAAACATAGATTCATGGCTTTCGCTTATTAAAATAAACACCATGAAGTCAAAATCACTAAGTGCAAAATCTTTAATAAGGAAGGACTTTTCCATTAAAATCCATTTAAAGGACTTTCTAAAGCAACTTCACCCACACCCAATACCATGCTGTGGAAGGATTCAATTAATTCCAGGTTGTTTATGCTCCCACTTAATGAAGGAAGAAGGGGAAAAAAGGTATCAAATCCCTTAATAACTGGAAACATATAAACTGGGGGGTTCCAATAGAAAAGCCGATACAATACAACCAAAACATAAAATAGCAAATAACTACTCATTCCTGATGATGTTCTGCGCAATTCAGTAATGTTGGGGAAAGAAAAAAAGCTGAGCAATGAGTAAATGGCAAGGGATCCATACAGTGACAGTTATTTCATGCTGACGGCGATAGGCTTCTGCTGAATGAACTGCCTCTTCCTTCCAATAGTCCATGTCCTCGAGCGGCTGCCCTTGGATTTTGTGCATTGTGCCCTTGACTAGATGCTTCATGTCCAACTTGGGCCAAGCCGTTCAGTGAAGGAGAGTAGCCACTTCTAGCATCAGGGTACTGACAGTAGAACACTTTTATCATCAGTCCAACAAGTATAGATTTTCATAAATTTTACTGGCCATGATACTTGCATAAAAGGCAGGCAATAGTATTAGCAATTTGAAGCGATTTCAGCATGCATTTCCGTTTGCTCTTTACAGGAATAACTGCATTGCATGATCCACTTGGTACATGGTTTTCCACTTCCCTCAGAAAAACAACTGGTTACGGGGAATTGACAGCATGCCACCGTAGGAAATGGCTACGACAACCTCGACGAACTAGGATGCATCAGAGTGCAATTCCCAGTGCACCATTAAAAACAACATTTCATTTTAGTTTTTCCGACAGAAAGAAAGATTTCTTGCTGGATTACTTCATCTTAAAATACCAATATAAACAAGCGAGATCGATCAAATCAATTGGGAATGGCAGCAAGAGGATACCTGATCGTCTCGTGACCCTTCATACTCGTGAGAAGCCGCGGTGGCCAGAAGAAGGGGGCGGCGGCTGCTGCGAGGAGCCGAGGGATTTTGGGAGAGAGGGTGGGAGTGACTCCGCTAGGGGGCGCTCGTACTGGTGATGTTGGTCTTGGATTCCAGAAATAGAGGTAGCCCGTGTTCCATCGATCAGGCCTCTCCAAGGCTTGGGCAGCGTGGGGTCCTCTGGCGCATAGCGCGGGCCCTTGGGAGGACGACTTGGACGCGGCCGCAGTCATGTCGGAGATGGGGGATGAGAGTCTGACGACAAAACTTGCAAGAAGCTTGCCCGCTCTCTGATAACACCCAGAAACGAACCAAGGACAAGATACTAAGAAGCTGGATGCGATCGAAAGATCGCCGATTCCGGTTCTCGGGGTAGAGAGTAAAAGGGACCCTAGCGAGTGCGGATGACGGAAACCCTAGTTAGCGAGAGGGAGGGCAGGGGGGCGCCGCCTGGAGAGTGGAGACCGGAGGAAGCCCTCTCTAGAAAGGAGGGAGAGACGGAGAGGGGACGGGGAAAGGAACCTAGGGGTTTCCCGATCAGATCGGATGGAGAACTCAAACCCTAGGAGCGCAGGGGGTGGGGAGAGGAACGGATGTGATGGATTATGGGAATGAAATGGATCGCGCGTGGGTGGGGTACCTTTCCTTCTTCGATCGGCTTCTCTCTCGTTCCACCCGTTACAGCGCTCGCTGGCTCTCTTCCCCGACCCTTCTGTCTCTCTCTGTCCCCCCTCTCCTCTCTGAGCAAGGAAGAAATGAGCGGCCCCCGAGGATTTGACGGTGCCGTTTGGCCATTTATATATTACTTTCTTTCATCATCGGGCTCGAATGCCGAGCGGCTGTCACTATGGGCCGGCCTTCCCAGGCCCATGGCGCTTAGATTTTATTTTTTTTCTTTTATATATGCGGATTTTGATAATACGACGCGTAAGGTAGACTTGATGTAGCTAACTATGCTTATGCAAAATAATTACTGTTGAGAAAAAAAATGGACCATCCTTACAAGTACAATTAAAGCACTCAAATCCGAAAGCAAGCCTGACCTCATGCAGGCCGAGCCCAGAAGGCGAGCCCAGAAGGTCGAGTTCCGAAGATCGAGTTCGTCGTCCACATGCTGCGGCCACGCCCTACAGCAGTCTCACCGTACCATGATTTGCTTGCCGGCCACGCTAACCACACATCAACAAGGGACCATACCCTACGACTGTCAACCATTAAATGCGCACAATCTCCACGAATCTCTAGCCTACTCAAAATCTCAGGCCCTCCACGACAACCAGTTGACTCACTCAACTACGTCAGTCACCCATAACAACTCATTGGCTCCAGTCTAGCCCTCCACGGCAATGCATTAATGCACACGATCATGCTTAATCATGATAGTAACTCATTTAATTCGCCTGGTCACATCATAGGTAACCCTGTACCCCTCCCTATAAAATAGGAACCTCTTCCTCTTGAAGGAGGATTCTAACTTTAGACTCCGATATACAGATCATCTCCTTCTCCAAATTAAGCCCCCCTCTGACTTAAGCATCGGAGGGTCGGCGCCGGAAGCCCCGGACACCGGCTTTTTGCAGGTCCTCGGAGGACACAGCCCGCCGACATACCACAAGCATCGAAGCTCCTCTTTCTCGTCCAGTGGTCACCCCCGGGTCTAATTTCCAGTAATAATTGGCGCTAGAGGAAGGGCTCGAGTCGTGGCTATGAAGTTAAGGAGTAAGGGAGCCTTCTAACGCCTCCCGGCATCGCGTACCAAGTTCTGGACACTCAATCTATAACCCCATCACCAAGGCCTCCGGCGGATCCAGTCCTCCAAGTTCAACCTGCTTGTTCAACAAGTCCAAGCACTCACTGCGGCCGTTCAAGGCCTACAGCAAGTAGAAGACCAACCTCTACTCCCTCCTCACGAGCATGAGTCCTCAAGACGCCGCTTGCGATGTTATTTCTCTGTAGAGCGTCGCCACCACCGAAGCTTCCCACCGAGCTCGACCCCCAATCCGGGAGGGCTTATCGTGCATCCATTATCCTGAGAGCTCGCGCCGAAGCCTGATGCCTCGAGTACGGGAGCACCCATCTGAGGCGGGGTCTGCCCTACCCGAGCTCGGCAGAAAAGTCAAGGACTTGGAGCGGCAGATACAGATGTTTCTAGACCGAGGCCCGAAGCGAGACGCCGACCTTGACTTTTACAACAGAGTCTCCATTCCCTCAATAGATCATGGATGGAGTCAATCTCCCAGAGGTTCAAGATGCCACAAATTGAGCCATATGATGGCTCATCCGATCTTCTGGATCATTTGGAGAGCTACAAGGCCCTTATGACACTCCAAAGAGCCACAAACGCTCTATTCTGCAAAGCCTTCCCACGGACTCTCCGCAAGGCAGCTTGTCTTTGGTTCTCTGGACTAAAGCCCAGCTCGATTCTCTCCTTTGAATTAGCTGGGCAGGCAGCTCGCCACCCATGTTACTACTAGCCGACGTCAATACCGGACCTCAGACTCTCTCTTCGCCATCAAACAGAAGGAGGGAGAATCCTTACAAGACTACATCAGTCGCTTTACCTCGGCCACATGGGAGGTTCGCGATCTCGACCAGTCAATCGCCATGTCGGCATTGAAGACTGGAGCTCGGTCCTACAAATTTTTCTTCTCCATCGAGAAGAGCTTTCCCGCCGACTTTGTTGAAATGTTGGCTCGAGCTCACAAGTACGCCAAGGCTGAGGAAGCCATGGCCTCTCGGCAGGAGGCAGCCGAACGACCTGCCAAGATGCAGAAGACACGCCACGAGGAGCGCTCCCAACCAAGCAGCGGATCCCCTAGCATGAGAAAGAGCTCCTTGGCCCAAGAGCCTAGCTCACTCGAGGTCTTCCCTCCAAAAGTTTCAGACATACACTCTCCTCACATCCACCCGAGCAGAGATCCTCATGGAGATTGAGGATCAGGGCTACCTCCGACCTCCATTGAAGATGCGACCGATAGAGTCGCGGAAACACTCGAAAAAGTACTGCCACTTCCACCGAAATCGCAGCCATGATACGGAGGATTGCTACGAGCTCCGTGATGAGATCGAAGCACTTGTCCGACGAGGTCGGTTGAGTTGTTTTGTCTGTGATCATGCCTACAGGAAAGAGCCTGAGGAACAAAATCCAGTGCCGCATGAGGAGCAAGACGACAACTGACCTCTCGCGGGCATCAACAATATCATTAGAGGGCGGATAAGTAGAGGCACCTGAAACATCGAGCTCGGAAGAAGGAGCTTCCTCAAAGCATCCGTGCACTGCGAAAGTCATCTTCTTTTCCGATGAAGACTAAAAGGGTGTTGAGCCCTCTTTATGACGACGCTATAACTATTTTCTTTATCATTGCAAGGCTTTAAAAAGAATTTTAGTACATAATGAAAGCTTGGCTGATGCCTTATTTTGTAATGCCTTCCAAAGGATGAGCGCTCCTATGGCTAGATTCATAGGAGATTCCACCCCAAGAAAGTACTATAAAGTTAAATCCTCTCATGGTCCAGAAGATCGAGCTCAAAAGGCCGAGTTCATGCAGACCGAGCTCAAAAGGCCGAGTTCATGCAGACCGAGCTCAGAAGGCCCGAGCTCCGAAGGCCGAGCTCATGCAGACCGGGCTTAGAAGGCCGAGCTCAAGCAAGCCGAGCTCAAAAGACCGAGCTCATGCAGGACGAGCTTCGAAGACTGACCTCAAAGATCGAGCTCATGCAGACCGAGCTCATGTAGGCCGAGTTCATGCAGGCCCAAGCTCAGAAGACCGAGCTCATGCAGGACGAGCTCATGCAGGCCGAGCTCATGCAGACGAGCTCATACAGGCCGAGCTCATGCAGGCCGAGCTCAGAAGATCGAGCTCATGCAGGACGAGATTCGAAAGATCGAGCTCATGCAGGACGAGCTTCGAAGACCGAGCTCAAAAGACCGAGCTACAAAGGCCAACCTCAAAAGGCCGGTGCTGAGCCAAGTCCTGAGGGACTTCGAAGCTCGAGAGCCATCAAAATATCTTCAAAAGATACAGGACGCCACTTTGGCTTCAAATAATTTCAATATTTTATCTATTTCAGGTCGGAGAATCCAAAAAACGACCTATGGGTATCTCTATCTCCAACGTCTCCCCGCTCCGAGTAAGGGCGCACGATCGCCAACGGACGAAGTCCATCTTCTATATGTGTCTCCAATGATGCCCCGGACCAAGCTCGGGACGCCCATTTCGACGCCCTTTGACGACAGTTGACGCCATTCGACGCCCTTCGATGATATTCGATGCCATTCGATGCCCTTCGACGATATTCGACGTCCTTCGGCAATCTTGGACGACATTCGATGCTATTCGACGCCATTCGACGTCATTCGACGACATTCGACGCCATTCGACGCCCTTCGACGATATTGCTATTCAACGCCATTCGACGACATTCGACGACATTCGACGCCACTTCGATGCCATTCGACGCTACTTCGACGACATCCGACGCCATTCAACGCCATTCAACGCCATTCGATGCCTTTCAACGCCATTCAATGCCATTCGATGCCTTTCAACGCCATTCGACGCCTCCTACGACAACACGCCCCGATCTGAGTGGGGGCACCCTGCTGAGTCGACCACAAGCCAAAGAAGGCTGCTGAAGTCGATCTCAGAAGCAAAAGTTGCTTTAGCTTGGCTTGGATAGCTCGGGCTTAAGGCCGTTAGCTCCGACTGCACGAGAGGTACACCCTACTGAGCACATACATCTTCATAGACATTTGGCTATATTACAGGACGATCGACGACTGTGCTACTTCCTTTGCCCGAGCCAAAAAGCAGCTCGAACTCGAAAGTCGGGGGTAGTGTTGGGAAAAAAAATGGACTACCCCACAAGTACAATTAAAGCATTCAAATCCGACGGCAAGCCTGACCTCATACAGACGAGCTCATGCAGGCCGAGCTTATGCAGACCGAGCTCAGAAAGCCGAGCTCATGCAGACCGAGCTCACGCAGGTCGAGCTCATGCAGACCGAGCTCAGAAGACTGAGCTCATGCAGGCCGAGCTCACGCGGGCCGAGCTCATGCAGACTGAGCTCAGAAGACCGAGCTCATGCAGGCCGAGCTCACACAAGCCGAGATCATGTAGACCAAGCTTAGAAGACCGAGCTCATACAGACCGAGCTCAGAAAGACCGAGCTCATGTAGGCCGAGCTCACGCAGGCTGAGCTCATGCAGACCGAGCTAATACAGGCCGTGCTCATGCAGGCCGTGCTCATGCAGGCCGAGCCCAAAAGATCGAGCTCATGCAGACCGAGCTCAGAAGATCGAGCTCATGCAGACCGAGCTCAGAAGATCGAGCTCATGCAGGCCGAGCTCTTGCAGGCCGAGCCTAGAAGGCCGAGCTCATGTAGGCCGAGCCCAGAAGGCTAAGCTCCGAAGACCGAGTTCGTTGTCCACATGCTGCGGCCACGCCCTGCAGCAGTCTTACTGTACCATGCTTTGCTTGCCGACCACGCCACGACACATCAACAGGGACCATACCCTGCTATGACTATCAACCATTAAATGCGCGCAATCTCCACGGACCTCCAGCCTACTCAAAATCTCAGACTTTCCACGGCAACCAATTGACTCACTCAACTACATCCGGTCATCCATAACAACTCATTGACTCCAGTCTAGCCCTCCACGACAATGCATTAATTCACACGATCGTGCTCAATCATGACGATAGCTCATTTAATTCGTCTGGTCACATCACAGATAACCCTGTACCCCTCCTATAAAAGGAGAACCTCTTTTTCTTGAAGGAGGATTCTGACTTTTAGACTCCGATATATAGCTCATATCCTTCTTCAAATTAAGCCCCCTCTGACTTAAGCATCGGAGGGCCGGCGCCGGAAGCTCGGGCCACCAGCTTTTTGCAGATCTCCCGGAGGACGCAGCCCGTCGATGTACCACAAGCACCGGAGCTCCTCCTTCTCGACCAGTGGTCACCTCCGGGTTCCAATTTCCAGCAACAGGTACGAACAATTAATACATAAAAAAATAAAAAAATATGTTGGACTCACAAGGACGATGCGCACAGCTTGAGAATTGGAGAGAGTACAACTTATCATGTATTCATAGCAACTTCAACCTCCCTCTAAGCTTTCTATCTTCCAGCGATTTTCACCTTCCCAATCTTCATATATCTCTCATATCCTTATCCACCATGTTCGCTTGTGTTGGCTACAGTGAAGAAGAGCAGCAGGGGTTGGAGGGCCAGGATGGGGGGTTGGTGTTGACCCTGGCCGCACTTGATCTCAAAGAATCCTAACAACAGAGCAACTAAAAATTGGTGGGGACCAAGTGTCGGTCACTCACTTCCCACACCAAAGAGTCCCTTCTTGCTTCTTGGCGTTGGCCTAAACAAGATGTGCTGTCTTGCGTGCGCGTGCCTTGGCTTGTGCTGGGACTGCCATGGCCGCGCTCATGCTGATCCTTCTGTCGGTTGCCTGTGGGTTCGCGCACGCACTGGTCTGGGCCAAAGGCATCCAGACCATGCGCGCGGCTGGTTATTTGGCTTGGCCTTCATGGCCACTCGGTTTGGTTTGCGCCTAGCTCTCATGACCAAACGCCTGTCCCGATTGCGGAGGCGCCCCAGCCGATGGTCTACAGTCTTGGGTGTGTTCTGCTGTGCCTTGTCGATGCTGCTATCAGTCCAGCCTTTGCCTGCCAAGGTTGGCCGAACCTCGGTTGTGCCCCCAAGAATGAAAGATGGCCACTAGGCGAACATGAGCTTGGCTCTTGCTTTGCCTTGGCCTCCATGATTTGGATGTTTTGGTGAGGAGATATAGAGGGAACCTCACCATTCCCCCCTTCTTGAAGAATATCTTTGTCCTCAAGGTGGAATCTGGGATATTTTCTTGCCACTTCATCATATTCTTCCCATGTGGCTTCTTCAGGTGGCATATCCTTCCATTGAATGAGAGTCTGCCATACTTTTCTCTTGTTCCTCCCTTTTCTTTTGATGTGATATTGGAGGACTTTCATAGGTTGAAGAACTACTCATCCTTCCTCATCAAATTTTGGTAAGTCGATTCCAATACTAGAGGGATCTCCCACTCTTTTCTTCAACCATGATATGTGAAAGACGGGATGTAATAAGGAATTGTAAGGTAACTCCAATTTATAAGCAACCTTACCAATTCATTCCAACATTTTGTAGGGACCATAATATCTTTTAACAAACTTGTAGCTGAACCTCTTTCTTAATGACTTTTGTTGCGTGGGTTGAAGCTTCAAGTATACATAATCTCCGGGCTGTAACTCACCATCCCTTCTCTTCCGATCATGAAATTTCTTCATTCTTTCTTGGGATTTCTTCAATTCCCTTTTTACATTCTTCAAAACTTCATCTCTAGTTGCTACTCTTTCTCTACCTCATAATTCTTGGTTGTCCCAATTTCATATCGAGTAAGTGTAGGGGGTGGACGACCATATACTAATTCAAAAGAACTTTTCTTGGTTGATCCTTGGTATGAAGTGTTGTACCAATACTCCGCCCAAGGTAGATAATCAGCCCATTTGCTTTGTTGTTCATGACAAAAACACCTAAGATATTGCTCAAGTATTCGGTTAATCACCTCCGTTTGTCCATCGGTTTGGGGATGATATGATGATCCTGCTTTCAACATGCTTCCTTGTAGAGATAACAATTCTTTCCAAAACATACTCATAAAGATCTTGTCCCTATCAGATATAATACTTCTAGGAACTCCATCTAACTTGATTACAAACTCCACAAATGTTTGGGCTATGGATTTGGCGTAAAAGAATGTTGGATAGGGATGAAATGTGCATATTTGCTGAGTCTATCCACCACCACCAGCACCACTTCATAGCTCTTGCTGGTTGGCAGCCCTTCAATGAAATCCATGGAGATGTCTTCCCAAATTTGATTAGGAATAGGTACCCATAGGTAAACGAGGATCATATTTTACCTTTTGACAAATGTCACATTGAGCCACCATGGCTTTGACATCCTTCTTCAAACCTTCCCAGTAGAAGAAATGTTTCACCCGGACATAGGTGCGGAACCATCCGGAATGCCCACCTTCTTTGCTATTATGAAAATGTGAAAGGATATCACCCTTAAGTTTGGAACATTCGGTACATAAACATTGGATTTATAGAAGATGAGATCATCCCTAATTCTGAAATTCTTCACTCCATCCGAAGTAGCTTCAATTTTTTCTTGGATCTCTTGAGATCGAGCATCTAACTGAGCGCCTCCTTGATTCGGTCCCAAATCCTCCACTCTATCCTGCTGATGGCAGAACATATGAACTCTCTTTCCTCTTAAAGTAGCCACGGATCCTCCAACATTGGCAGATTTTCTTGACCTTGTATTGCTATCCACTTCTCCTTCTTGCCGTCCAATTTGAAGTCCATAGTCATGGATTCATAATTGGTGATCACTTTACCAACACTTCTAAGCCATACACTACCAAGGACTATGTCAAGATCAACTAACTGAAGGACATGTAAATCAGCCTTGATTCTTACCCCTTGGATGTTCATTTTCACCTCTTGTATGACTTCTTTGCATGTAAGTTTCTCCCCACTTGCTACTTTAACTTCAAATGGTTGTATGTCAATAGAATGTAGTCCCAACTTGGCCACGATTGAAGCATTGATGAAATTATGGGATGATCCACTGTCAACCAACAATGAAACCTCATGTCTTCCGATCCATGCTAGGAGCCTCATAGTGCTGGGTTTTGGTACTCCAGTTAGTGCATGAAGGGAAAGTTCTGCATCACTATCTTCGGCCCTTGTATGATCTTCATGGGTTGGAGTCGGCTCCTCTTCATGTTCACTTGGATTTGTGGTTTCTTCATCACCCACTTCTGCCTCCAGCACATCAATGAGGAAAGATTGGCCTGATTTGCATTTGTGTTCACGGCCCACTTCTCTCCACACTTGAAACACAAGCCCTTCTTGATGAAATCTTGGACTTCTTCCCTTGAAAGCTTCTTCACTTACTGTGGCTGATTTCTTGGGTTGGTGTCGGCTGCATCCTTGCCTTTCCAAAGAACTTTGGGTGGAATGAACTTGGCCTCTCGGTTGATTATCTCCTTGATCATCCTCCTTTCGGACTGAAATCCTTCCTCCAAAATTTCAGCCATTCGCATGGCTTCTTACATGGAAGAGGGTTGCTTTAACTTGATCTCCTTGGCAAGCCAAGGCTTCAAGACATCAATGAATGTGCCCAAGAGTGCTTCCTCCGACCAACCTGTCACCAAAGTTTGAAGATGGCGGAATTCTTCTACATAGGACCTCACTCTTCCCTCTTGTTTTATTTTTGCCAATCGCCCATGATAATTCACAATAGGGGAAAGCCCCCATTGAATCATAAACTCCTTCACAAAGGCTGTCCATCCTAATCTCCTCCCTTCTTTTTCATACATGGTTCTCAACCATCTCCACCATTTTCTTGCTTTGTCTTCAAGATGAAAACTAGCAAGGGACGCTTTCTCTCTATGTGGAACTTCATAGACATAGAAGAATTGTTCCACTTTATCCATCCATTCGAAGGGATCTTCACCACTATACTTAGGAAATTCAATTCATGGCTTCCTAATCTCCCTTCTAGGCTCTTCCTCATTATCACCAGATTCACCAAGTTGAGGCATTTTTCTCCTCTCATCTCTTCTTCTTCCTCTCGGTCTAGTGGTAATCCAGGGTTCCTCTTCGGACTCCCTCACACTAAGGATTTCTTCATATTCTACTCCTTTCTCAAATCGGTCCACACACACCCCAAATCCTTCCACTCGACTTCCTCTTCTTATTCCTTCACTCTTTTTTTCTCTCACCCGAAATCCACTATGATTGCTTGCTAATTCTTCTTCACTATCCCTTCCTTGGTCCTGCTCACTAGCATGCGGCCAAGGCCCTTGTTAGAATTTTCTCCTCATTTCAGCTATTGAATTGGAAAGATCTTCTAAGACTTTACTCACTCGGTTGGACTGACTTTCAAGGGCTTCTAATCTTTGGTTATCCCTGGAATCCATGAAATTTTATATGATTTCAGAACAATCCTTCAAAGGCATTCAAAGGGAAAAACTAGTAGTGAATCCTCACTTCCCACAAGGTCACTCACGTGGCCCTTCCCTCTTTTACCACTCGAAAATGGTAAGATGAATAAAGGTTGATTTGACTTACTTGCAGGAAAGTTCAGAAGTTGTTAAGTAGCGCTACCTTCAAGATGTTCTTCACCAGAATAAGGGTTGAACCTTGTAGTGTCTTCCTTGATGAAGATCTCTCAATGAAAGCACCAAATTGGTGGGGACAAGTGTCGGTCACTCACTTTCCACACCAAAGAGTCCCTTCTTGCTTCTTGGCGTTGGCCTAAACAAGGTGTGCCGCCTTGCGTGCGCGTGCCTTGGCTTGTGCTGGGACTACCATGGCGCGGTCGTGCCGGTCTTTCTGTCGGTTGCTTGTGGGTTCGCATGCGCATTGGTCTGGGCCAAAGGCATCTAGACCATGTACGCGGCTGGTTATTTGGCTTGGCCTTCGTGGCCTCAGTTTGGCTTGCGCCTGGCTCTCATGACCAAATGCCTGTCCCGATCGTGGAGGCGCCCCAGCCGATGGTTTGCAGTCTTGGGCGTGCCTCTGTGTGCCTTGTCGATGCTGCTATCAGTAAAGGTTTATTCTCTCTGTCTCCCTCTTGCTAATTCACCCCATCCACTCCCTCTCCTTGTAGGCCTCTATGATCCTATAGTCACATTCCTCGCCAAATTTTTCTCTTCTCGGCCATAGCAAAATGTGCACCACTTGAAAAATCTAACTTTAAAGTGCGATCACATCTGATTTGTTATGCAATCAACCTCCATTCATGTTTTTTGATCCTTTCAAGCTTATTGAGGCATATCCCCCATTTTCCCTCATCTCCACTCCATTCTAGCGCTGCTAATTCAAATAAAACACTTATTTTGAATCAGCTTAATTAATCATTATAGGAGCCAAATCCATGCCAATTCCTTCAATTAAACATTATCCCTCTAACACTAACAACTTTGTAGACCTCTGAATGCTAAACACATATTGAATAAGCAATAAAAATGCATGATGTATGGAATACAGATAGATAATCGCGTTTCATGTGTAAACTTTTTTTTTTCTGAGACACATTATATACAGAAGATTCTACATATTTGTCCCAACTTAAGTCTTAGGGTTGGTACACATATATCTTTATTGTTTAGCGATACAAACATTATTGACGGTCAATACATGTTTGTAGTATTCGATGCGCACTTTCAGTAATGAGCTATATACATTTTAGGGTTCAGCATATATGCTTGTAGAGATAAACATTTAGTTCAACGTGATATACACTTAATATCAAATACACTTCTTGGTTTTGCAGATGCTTAGTTTCGCATCTATCAATACCACACATTTTGTTTATCAATGCATGCTTCAAAACCATGAATATACTTTCGCATTTATTATATGCGAATGCACATTTTTAGAAAACAAAGTCGCACAGCCTCCACTTCAATTGAAATGCAAAAGGTGGCAAGAGCAAATGTACTATATGTCCAGTGATGCTCCTTCACCAGAAAGAAATCCAAGGAAGAAGAAGGCGCTTCTACAACAACTGATTCCCAAGATCCACATGCTAAAATTATGGGAAAGATCATGGGGGAAGAGTATCTCATGGAAAAAATGCAAGCCTTACAATTAAAAGTTCATTAGAACAAATTTGGTAGAGTGGCAAGCTAAGAGAGAGGGGTCCTTCCACTAGTGGAAAGGTCAATAGTGCTATCGAAAGTAAAGAGATGTAGAATCTCAGGAATGTGAAAGAAAAATCTGCAAAGCAGAAGAATGCCATTTTTTGTGCAATAAGACAACGAACTATGACCAATTTGACAACAGGAGCGAATGTTTCATGATAATCTAGGCCTTCAGTTTAATTGTAGCCTTTAGCAACAAGCCTTGCTTTATACCGTTCAATACTACCATCAGACTTATATTTGATCTTATATACCCATTTGCATCCGATAGCATGTTTGCTTGGTAGAAGTGAAATCATGGTCCAAGTGTGATTAAACTTCAAGGCCTTAATTTCATCTGCCATAGCATCGTGCTGGTGAACATGTTTCATTGCTGAGAAAAAGGACTTCGGTTCCTGATAAGAGAAAATAGAAGCTAGAAAACCGCGATGAGAGTTGGAGAATTTATCAAAGAAAAAAATAATTTTGGAGTGGATACTTGGTACCTATCACAAGGTTGTTGGTATCGGCACGAAAAAGATAAAATCTGAGAGCACTAAAAATCTTGAAGCCATTAGGAAGGACGTCGGATCCTTGTGGTGCGTCTTGGAGATAAATCGACGGATGTTTCAAAAAGATCAACTGGTTCGATAGAATCTTGAATAGAAGTGGAAGAAATAGAGAGGATGAGTTCATCACCATTATTAGTAATGTGAGGAAGAATTGGTGATTGGGAGGAAGGAAAAATATGAGATGTGTTAGCAAATAAAAAAACTGATTCATAAAAAACATCCTCCCTACTAGTGAATATTTTTTCTCAAGTAGGTCATGCACGCGGTAGCTTTTTGGCTATAGGGATATTCTACGAAAATGCACTTATGTACATGAGGTCTAAATTTATTTTTGGTTTGGATAAGAGCAAAACAAAGACGTCCGAAGGTACCTAAATAGTGGTAAAATTTTTTTTTATCAAAAAGCATTTTATAGAAGATTTACCATCTAAAATAGAAGAAGGAAGTTAGTTAATAAGATAAGCGGTAGTTAAAATACACTCATCCCAAAATTGGATTGGTAGGTTGGCTTGAAAATGTAATGGTCGAGCTATTTCAAGGAGGTATTTATGTTTGCGCTCAACTATACTATTTTGCTGTGGCGTGCCAACATAAGATGTTTGATAAATAATTTTAAAGAATCAAGATAAGTTTGCAATTGATGATCCATGAATTCATCCCATTATCACTTTTAACCATTTTAATTTTACGAGAAAATTGGTTGTCTACAAGAGCAATAAAAGTTTTTAAGCAAATAAAATGTTTCATGTTTGAATCATATGAGAAAAATCCATGTGCAACGTGAAAAGTCATCCACAATTGTTAAAAAATAGTGTATGAGATGGAATAGGATAACCTCCCCAAATATCAATATGAATAAGTCCAAAAATGAAGAAAGTAACAGTAGAACTTATAGGAAAAAAATTCTAGTTTGTTTGGCTAGGGGACAAAGAGTACAAGAATTTATTTTTTTTGAAAAGTAGAAAGAGGAATAGAAATATCTTGGGCTAAAACTTTTAATTTTAATGTTGACGATGACCCAAACAATTATGTCAAAGACTTAACTGGGTGAAATAAGTTGTAGACATAGGAGAAACTGGACCCCGTAGTAGTAAAGACCATCATTTATTTTAATCAGGTTCCTCATTGATAGGTCCTGAAAAACATAGAAGTCAAAAAAAAAGAGATTGCAACACAATTATGTTTTAGTAAACTTACTAATGAATAGTAAATTTAAACTAAAAGTAGGCACGCAAAGAAAATTTTTTAACTAAAAAGAAGGGGACATTGTAATGGTCCCTTTTTGGGTTATTTGCTGTATCTCCAGTAGGTTGTTTAATGGATTGACGAGTTGGTAAAGATTCAAATGATAAAAAAATTAAAATTGGAGGCCATGTGGTCAGAAGCACTTGTGTCAATTACCCATATCATAGGTTGTGAGTTAGAAGGAATACCTATCATATTGATGGACGTGGTAGCTTTGTCGATGTTTAATATGGATAGCAATTGGACATACTGCTTTGGAGTGAGCTGGGGCACAATAGATGGGCCGAGAGGATTTGCACTATTGACAACGTGATTTGTAGCAGGAGTAGGAGTTTTGGTTCTTCCATGATGGTTCGAGTAGGTATGTAATTTGTAGCAAGTGTCACGTATGTGTGACCAAGATAATTGCAGTAATCATGGTGTGATCGTCCTCGACCGCCATGACCTCCACGACCACATCCTCCTCGTTGGTTACGAAGTGACTAGAATCGTGCTTATCAAAACTTGAAGTAGCCATGGCAGCACCTTCAAGAGACGTCATCGGTTTGACTTGTAGTGCCTTTTGTTTCTCCTCTTGTAAAATCAGAGAAAAAGTTTTACTTACTGTAGGTAGTGGCTCCATAATGAGTATTTGACTCCGAATGGTTGAAAAGGAGTCATTGATTCCATAAAAAATTGAAAAACTTTTTCATCTTAGATATCCGATTCAACTCTTTTTTGCACCGCAGGTGTAAGTAGGAAGTGGACATAGATCATTAATTTCATCCCAATATACTTTGAGTATGGTAAAATAAAAGGCAACAGAAGATTGATCTTGAATATGCATTGAGTATCTCCCTTGATACGATAATTTGGGCAGCCTTACCATGAGAAAAACGCTCCTCCAAATCTTTCCATGCCTCTTTTGCGGTTTCAAAATAAACTATGCTACTCAAGATTTTTTTGAACTGCGTTCCAAATCTAGAGAAGCACATTGTTTTGCAACGTTGCTATGCATTAAGTGTTGTTAAATTTTTGTCAGGCTTCTTAAGCGAGCCATCAATAAAGCCAATTTTATTCTTGACTAAAAGAGCGGTGTTCATGGCACGCCTCCATAGAGGATAATTATCGCCAGTGAGGACTTGAGAGACTAAGACCATGCCTGGGTTATCTGAGTCATGGAGAAAGAACGATGACGTTATATCAACACTAAGATTGGAAATAATAGTAGAAGAGCCATGATTATCAAATGGAGAATAGAGGGCCAAGGAAAACAAATACCAAAAGGATGACAAGAAAACAAGAATGAAGGATTGACTGATCAAGAAAAAACCCGCTCTGATACCATATTCTGCTATATTTGAAGTTCAACTTGTATATAAGCATATCAGTGCTATGATCGAGGCAATTCAAATCACAAATATAAATTTTTCAACTACAATGAATGCATGGGGAGAACGTGATTGTCTCTGTGCATCGGTACAGTTATAACCATGACACCAAGGAACTTGTCGCTCAAAAACATATATGCAATCCAATAACTGGCCTCATATGACTGGGAAGCATGCAGACGCAGAGAAGGATCAAAAAGATCTACAAAAGCAGCTTCCAGCATGCCACTTAAGAATGCAGTAGTTACCAGGATGACTCTCGCATGTAATGTTGCAGAAATGTGAACAACTGCTCAAAGTTGCCTTGCACTTCCTCGGACACTTCTAACTTTGCAAGGGGTAGGTCTTCTAGTAGCCTGTATTGACACCCAAAGTAGATTGTAGCATAGCTTGAATCTGATTGGATCTGAACCTCGCATCATCAAGCACTTGCTGCCTGACCTCCTTACATATAAGGGAGCAATTGCATTGCCGGTTATCTCTTCTAGACAGAGCCGGCCTAACTCTTAGGCGACTGAGACGGTTGCCTAAGGCCTCGGCCCAAAGAAGGCCACTGCAGAAAAAGCCTCAAAGACAAAATGAAAGAAAAAAGGCTCCTCCTGTGAGTTTGCTTAGGCCGACCTACTGCAGGAAATGTCTCAAAGACAAAATAGCCTTAGGCCCCCAAATACATTGGGTCGCTCCTGCTTCCAGATCAGCTACATGTATGCACACTAACAAACTTATTGACCTTGAGGGTCTTTAACACCCTAATCACCCTTGCAGATATGTACTAGCCATGCAAAGGATCCGTGCTTCTTTCTGCCACCTTCTACAGGTTGGACTTGAACAGTTGATACGCGAACCCCCTTCGAATAGCATGCCTACTAAAGCGTTCAATTGAACTCCTCTGCTCCATTTAAGGCCACTTAAAACTGTCTCTCAGTTTGGTTTGTCAGGGATTTCAAAATTCACAACAAAGTCATCAATGAGATCTCCTGAATGGATCACTTCACAATCTTCTTGTATTTTAAAGATCAGTCATTTCTTTTATATTGATTACATGAGGGAGGTAAGGGTAATTTACAATTGCATTCAAATAGACTGCATATGAACGTGTGCTTGAATGCTTGAACGCATACTTACGGACAAAACAAGCAGCAGCAACAGCGAAAGAATTTCTTCTTACAACGGCCGTAGCCATCAAACTTTGCCTCGCATATTGTGGTTGGCTTTATGAATACTTGTTAACCTAGCATTTCCGTTTAATGCTGCTATGGACAAATAGAAACATCTTTTTAAAAATTGAATAAAAAGCTCTTTTTGAACAAACAAATCAAATGGACAACCAATAATCTCAGATGTCTTCAAATATGACTAACAATTTACATGGTGGGTTTAAATAATACTGGTTCGCGTTGTGTGAGTTAAAACTGTGTAATTCACCGGACTTGTTAGCTTAATCTTTATACAAGGAAAAAACAAAATATCAAATCTAGAAAAGTGGGGGGCAGTAATTTAGCATGACAGCGGCAAATCATGAATATACATCTATTCTATTTCCAGAGAAAGAACAGGAACATCTGATGGAGGAGACGGGCGCAAAGACCAAAGGCATGTCAAACATACTGTACTTCCAAGAAATATAATGACCAAGAACAATAGAATCAAGCAATTTAGGCAATAATATCTCACAGTAACAGTCTGCCTAAAGGATCTAAGGAAGTTTAAAGTAGCTCAGGAATTTCACAGAACAGAAAGGCAAGCGAACATTTAGATTTTCTGTTGGAACACCTTTTCAGGTTGATCCCATTAATCTCAGAATGATGAGGGAAATCATAAGGCATCTCTTCAACAGAGAGATGAGCATTGTTGAATACTTGCAGGACTTCTTTGTAAATAACATTATTGCCTTCTGCTGTCAGATGCAAGCCATCACTGCGAAAATGAAGTTGCGTAAAATACTTTAGATGCCAGGCATCGTTTGTTTATCACAAAGACAGAAAGAATAAAGTTAGTGATTGTGACTTGAGATCTGCTTTATTAGGTCTGCATGCATGACGCGTCGATGAAAAACTATGCATGTCTTGGTATCAAAAACTGGCAATTCTCTGATGGCCTCATGCAAAAAAAGAACAAAAAAAACAGAACACCTCATTTTGGATTTTAGGCATGAAGATATTGTTAGCCATCACTTATGGTGTTAAGTATAGATTAAGTGGCACACTGATAATATTGCAGGATTTGGACCCTGCCCAAGAGGATTACAGCTTAACTAACTAATTCTCTGTGTGTGTGCGCGCTCTCTCTCTGTGCACGTGCGCGCACAGGTGCGCACACATACATAAATGAGAGCATGGAATTTAGATTGATGCTCCCATCAACCAATAATATGTTTTTCTTCTTTCTATAATGTATATTAATAAATATACTCACTTTTAGTGGATTCACATTTCTTGTTTCTCACATGTGTATGCGTGTGTGCACGTGCATGCACAGGCGTTAGAGAGAGTACATCAAACCTGTAAGAGTGTATTTTAACTCTTTTTCTTCAACCTAGAAATTTGACAGACGATCACTGTAGCAGCCTCAACTTATGCACTGGCATTATATATCGAAAGATACATATATGCATACGCCATTACACATCTACATACATTTCTATGCATGTACTCGCAAGCATGTGGGTACGTCTATTATAGTGTAGAGTTATGTTGCTTTGGTTAGAGAGCACAAGTAATTAGCTCCTGGCAAAAATGGATGATAGCAAACTTTTATTTCATATAGGCATAGGTTGTTACAACTAAAGGCATTCTCTTAACAAAAATTCAACTGTCTAGTATAACTAGACATTTTAAACTTGTATATGCTAGTATTCAAAATGTGTTTTTAGCATAAAAAAACGCATAAATTTACATTGAAGTTGTAGGCAGTTTAAATACTGGAGATTGTAATTAACAGTGTGCCTTTATATTTAGACAGCCCCCATGTATTTTGCAGCAATAAGAATCTGTTTCAAATCCTACCATAGGACTGTAGCATAAATAGTATATGAAAATACAATGCAATAGAGATAATATAAAGCCTACAATAAAGTATAGATACACCAGATACTGAAAAATAGACCATGCATACATATACACAAACATATATATGCATGCATGAATGGAAACTCAAGTTAAATTAACCGAACAACTCCAAAAGAAAGTATCCCTGTCCTTTCATTATATATAAAAAACACTTCTCTTCTGCTGGCAGATGCAAGCCATCACAGGGAAAATGAAGGTATCTAAAATATTTTTGATGCCAAGGTTTGTTTTCTCACGTCAGAAAGAATAAAGTTAGAGATCTTGATCTTGAGATCTGTTTTGCTTGCACTGAAATATATGAATATCTATGGAGCCATATAAACGTTGCAAGGACTAAAAAGTTTACAAGGTCAGCACACATGACGCATAGACAAAAGACTATCCATAAGACTTGGTACCAAGAACTGTCAATTCTTATGGCTTAATGCAAATCCTTTTTTTGGTAAATAAAAGGGAAAGGGGGGAGGAAGGGATAAGCCCACCCCACGTAGCAGCCCCCACTGGGCCCCCATCCGCCAGGAGAATGTTCGATGCAGGCAGAATGACCGTGTGTTGGGCACCCGGCAGGTTTTACTCATACCCTCCCACCCGTGGGCCCGGTTCGGTTACCCCTCTCGGCTCCGGTACGAATACCACGTGTGAGTACGTCACACTGGCACCATCGAGGCTACCAACAGAGCGATATGCCCTTCCAGACCCCGTGTCCGAGCTGGGAGCATCCGGTCCCCACAATTTAATCGACGTCCGTGCGTTTCGAACTCGGAACCACTTGTTGGAAGTAAGGCCACGCTCCCATTGGGCTACCACCTCAGTGGCGCTTAAGCAAATCTTAAAAAACCTCAAAACTTCTATTTTGGATCATAGGCTTAGAATATTGCTGATCATGCTAATGGTGTCAAGTAAAGATTAAATGGCATAATGCTCATGTTGCACTGGTAGGATTTGAGCCCGGCCCCCAAAAGAATTGCAGCTCATCTCTCCAGGCATGAAGACACATACTTAGCATGGCATGTGAGACATATGGTTCCATCAACTAATATATGCTTTTCTTTTTTACATTCCTGTGTATTAGTGAATATACTTTCATTTTTAGTTTGATCCACATTTCTTGTTCTCGCTCGTGTGCATGTCTGTGCAAGAGGGAGGACAGAGTATATCTATCCTGTAAGGAGTGTATTTAACTTTTTTCTTTCACCTACATATTTGACTAATGGTGTAGAAAGCCTCAACTTGGGCATTGGGCATTATATACAGAAAGATGGACACATGCATACACAATTTGCACATGTACAAACCTATGCATGTATTTTTCATGCATGCAGGCATGTATATTGTATGGTAGAGTCATAATGCTATGGTAGAGTAATCATGCTTTGGTAGAACACAAGTAATTAGCTCCTGGTATGGATAAGAGCAAATCTGTGTGTCGTACAGCATGGGTTGTTAGGAATAAAGGCATTTTACTTAACAAAAATTCAAGCTGCTATAATAATATAGACATCATAAAACTTGTATAGTTAGCATTTAAAATGTGGGTGCTTTCTTAGCATCAAAACTTTCTGATTTTTTGGTCACTTTTGATGCAAAAGTTTCATCAGAGTTCTAGGCAGTCGTCTAAGTACTTTAAATCGTAAAAATTAACAGTATGCTTTCTAAATTATTTGGTCTCAATGTGTTTTGGCATTAATAGGAATGTGGTTCAAATTCACCAGGAGGACTTTCATGTAAACAATATATGAAGACATATTGCAGTAAAAACATGCAAAAGCTTGGAATAACGCATAAGGACATCAGAGATGCTGAAAAACGTAAGACATACATAGCACCAAAAGAAAGTACCATGATCTTTCACCATACATAAACAAAGAGAAGTTCTTTGTAGAAGCATCGTAACAGATAAAAGGTAATATTATTGCAGTCATGCTAGTTTTAAACATATGCTATCATATTGCAGACAACTACTGAAAATCATAAGCCACCTAACCACCTTACTAGTCAATACCTTTAAGTTAGTCTGTAAGACAACTCACCTGAGGAACCTTTTTCTGCCATCCCGAAGTTTCTTGCATCTGCGACCATAAGTTAATGCAAGGAATATGCAACTCTTGAGCCAACTGAACACACTGCCTTGCATAGACGCCAGTCATCTCATTTGTCCTTTCTGGTAGTGTCGCAGCCTTCTCACCATATACAGATCTTAAGAAAAAAAAGGCAGCTTTATTTCAGGAAATAACTAACCAGATAATGTGTCATGAGCTGACTCGAATATGTTCAAATGTTCAACAGCATTTTTTAAACCCAAACAAGCATTTTGTAAACCTTTGTGACCTAACTTTGATGAAAAATGAATGGAGGCTCCACAAGAAAACTTTTTCAACATCATAGTTTTGAACCTAAAAATTTAAGATACTTAAATGCTTTACAAATAGTTAATTAACCATTAGAAGTTGGTATTTCTATTTCATAAAATCTAATTGCAGTTTGGAAAATACTGTTATAATTTCTGGGTCATACTCATTTGAATACTGGTCCTTGCAAGGGAATTTTAATTACAGTATATTGTTTAGTCAATCAGTTAACAGGGACCAAATCTAATATGAGAAATATCACAAATCCCTATGGTATGAAAATGGAAGGGGAAGACATCAAACCGTGCATATTCTTTCCGTCCATCCTCATCGACAGGAGGTGGAGTGATTAATACCACCAGCATGTTGGATAAACTTTCCTGGAAGATCACATAGTGCATGAGATGATACCAGGTTGGAATTTATGCATCTATACAAAAGAGTGCAAATATAAATTAAGATTTGAAAAACATGCAAAAGCATCTAAATTAAGAAATTAGGAGGGCAATCATGCCGAGAATTCAATAGCAGAAAAAAAAGGAAAAATTTCTTGATTATATCCTAACTGGAGAAAAAAAGAAAAAAAAACTCTTAAATTTACCAGGCTATGATCTCCAAAATAATACTGGTTACAGCTGGGCTCTATACTTTGAGAATGCAGCATTCCATAATACTTCTAGAATTAGAAAGGAATATCTAGACTGCAATAACAGCAACAACTTATTCTAGAATGCACATAATGCCTTCAAGGCTTCGACATAATTTTTTCAAGAAACAAACAGGCCAACATTTTTTTAGGTCAAACATGTCCTTTATCCACTCATGTAACATCTTCTTAGGATTTTTCATGCAAGATGAGACAACACTAACAATGACTAGTACTTGTAATTTTCCAAAACAGCTAACGTAGCCATCCTTTGTTGTGAAATCTATTTGAAGATACTTGAGAATTCATATCCTATACACAAATCATGGAAATTGTACCAGAGTAGCTTGAGATGAGTGTAACTTGCTATCTATCAGGATATAGTTAATCGATGTAAAGCGACATTCTTTAATCCAAATCATAAATTAAATTAAGGCCCCTTGACATTGGATTTTCCTCAATAGAAACATGGATGGTAAGTGGTGGTATGTCAAAGAACTTAAACTGAACCTTGATCTGGACAAATAACGAAAGCGAATTTATAATGCTAAGCTGAAGGATATAATATTTGGCTTTCTGGTCATTTTTAGTACTTATATGCTGCCAATCATAGATAAAAACCAGTGAAGGAAAAAAGATAGTGGAAGAGACCTGAAACAGCACTTGAGGGTCAGAGAAGCTGTATCATCAGCTTTAATTGATAGATTGATCTTCTTATAAATGGAGGGCCAGAAGCCCCAGAGAAGATGTTAGTGTTGAATATCAAGCCATTAAAATAGTTTTTCTTACCGAGTTAATACATGGGCAAATCATCTCCAACACATGATTACTACTTTATACATATTTTTGATGATCTAGATCATAGTGAACAGTGTGGATCGTTCATTCAGAATGTCTATTTTTAATTTTAGTTTCATAGGATTGAGCCTTCAGAAAGGAGAGTAGTCTCTCTGTACATACATACATATACATGTACATAGATATGTATATGTATACATAGATAAACACATACATACATATATTCATATAAATGCATGTATATGAAGGATTTAAATTTCTCTATCCTGGGATGTGCTAGCCAGTGGTAGCATGTACATGCCATGCCATGCTGACACACAGCACAAGTTGTCCTGGAAAACACAAGCTGTGCCAGTGTGTTGACACTACACCATACCAACTTATTGCTGCGTGCCAATACCTGCCTGACATGAACCAGCAAAGTCCAAGAGTTAAACTCTTAGACATAAAACCTATAGACATTTTAATATAAAAACCTATAACTTATAACCTTTAGATGATCAACAATTTTTCTGAGATTCTCTTTGTACTCTTCAACAGGCACATGCTGTCGTTGATTTGATCTTCCCAGGAGGGCTGCATCATTAGCGCCAAAAAATATAGTTGCAGCAACAGGAGGTGTTGGACAGCTCTGAGGAGAAAGAAAGAGTGAACTTTGCATTGTCATTTAAGATGAATTAATAAATCAGAAAAAGAATCAATCAGAATTTCTATATAATAATGATGATATGCAAAAGGAACAGCAGCATAGAGATATTGAACTAGAAAGTTACACAAATATCAAGATAATGTTTATCAATTTGGGAATGCAAGTATTGATTGCATATTATGGATCATCAACACAATATAGACATAAAGGTAGCCTAGAAGCTCAACTAAATGATGCAAATGTGCGCAGACCACCAAAAGATTTAAATTTGATATACATAGCATAGACAAGCAATGAAAGGAAAGAAAGTTTCCATCTAGGCATAGACAAGCAATGAGCCAATCTAGCCCAGTTAAAAGAAGTTTGACGAGTTGTGGAAACTGTTTAATTACAGCACTTGCACGATATAATAGCATAGAAATATTTGACACGTCAAGGAGAAAAGTAAAAAAAGAAAAACAAATCATCTGCATTTATGTGTAGATATACATATATATACATATACATACACACACACATATATATATACATATACATGTTTGTATTTAAGTATATCTATGTATTTAACTCAAAGAAACAGGCATAATGGTAATAGATCTATTGCAAATTGGCTCGAACCTTACCAGAGGAAAGAGGTGATCAAGTAAAAACAAAGCCCATCTCGTGTTATACCCACCATAACCTCTAACAACTATATCTGCCTAGAATTAAGAAAAACAAAGCCACATAAGCAATGATAAGGAAAGAGGAAAAAACAACATATAGTCATGGTGTTATAAGCTTAAATTGTGTCCCTGAAGAAAGCAACTTTCACATATAAAGAACAAAAGAAAACATTAACACCCCCCCCCCCCCCCCAAAAAAAAAAAAAGGTGAAAACCAATATACTTCCATTTGAACTGGGATTCTGTCAAAAATACAGAAAAAGTGACATACACCATTCATATTCCTTTGGTGTAGTGAATTGGATTAGTGAGACCAGCGAAAGAGTATGTGAAATTTAACTTTGACTAGAAGATAAAAGAATGTCAAGCACCTAGAAAGCACAGATATGTCAAATCACATGCATGACCGCTTTGGGCATGCATCACATTTGGATATGCATTTGATACTTGTGTCAAGTATCTTGTTTTTCAAAAATTGAAAAAACAATCCGGAGACTTCTTGGATAAACTCTACAATCCAAATACTTCCATGCCACTTTCAAATATGCAGTGGAGGATGTTTTCGTTTTTTTTAAGTCTATGACATTAATATTGAAATATGAAATATGGAATAAATTCTATAGATTTGAATGATAACTGAATGGCAATCATGTAGAAGTTGATGTATGAAGTATGGACTATGTTGTTTTGATATTCTAAATTGCTGTTTGGATGCTTTTTACGTACATACATACATGGACCTATGTGTGTGTGTACACATATAACCCATGTGTGTGTGTATGTATGTATACATACATATGCATGTGTGCATGTATGCATATATGTATACATAACAATAGATATATTTAAAAAGAGATGACTATGCTCTTCTCGAGGGAGAGGGTATTTATTTGTCTCGACTCCAAAATCAATAATGGAGCATCCAACTTAAAGATCTACAATGTTGGTCGTGATATATATCATTAAAGATCATGATCAATAATGTGGATCTTTGATTTGAATGCCCTTTTATTGACTTTGGAATTGAGAGGATACTCTCTCCTCTTTTTTTTGGTAACTAATACCCTCTCCTCTTTAGAGGAGCATAATCCATCTTATATCTGTGTTTATGCTTCATAGTTAGGCATCAATTGAAATGGCCAAGTAAATATGTGCTTCGAAATGTTGCGTGAACCCCAGAAACATGAAGGCCTAAGTGAAAGTTCAAACAAAGACGAAGCAATATACAGAGTTGAAATTTTGAACAGATAAGAACCTTGTCGCGGCCAGTATGTTCAAGAAGGATCGAACTAAAGAGTGACCATCATGGAGCAAGTTTAGCAGTTGACCCAAATGGAGAACAAAGTGGATTGTTGTCTGAGATCGTACAATTGTAAAACTACTATGAAGGGAATACTTATTATGTTTGTGATCATGAGAAAAGATGAGGGTATTTAGAAACTATGAAAACAAATAGCTGGTTTTGAAGGGCTCGTGTTAGAACATAATCCTTCCTTTTTCAGTGGTAAAACAAGAACTTTTATTCGGAGTAAAGGAGATATATTGACTCTTCAAAAGCGTCCTGTTTTGAGTCTTATGAAATTTTAAAAGATATAATGGTTGTGATCTGGACTGCGGAAGTTCTACAGACATCAAGGCTATATTTTGGCCACGAGGAATTTAGTTACATTCTCTTGTCTCCGTCAAAACCTCTCTTCTCCAATATCCATGGCATACCATCTCCCCTTGTTTAACTTAAACCAAGCAACAAATTTTTTTAACCCCTACTTCATCATATCAACTTATTAGTGTCAAACTAAAAGATGCTGAAGGCATCTAAAAGGGTCTTGTGATGATTTTTCTTCTTTCCGCAGAATAATTTCCATGTTCTTGCAGTTTCGTCGGCAGTATATGCCTCGAAACAGTATGCTACAGAGATGAAGGAAACATTAGGCAAAGGAGGAGGGAAAAAGTATGGCCAAAATCAAGAAAAGAGGATAGTACGTGTTGGGGGAATATGGTTTTTTCCCCCAGTGACACAATTACCCCTAAGGAGTCGCACAACCGCCGACCTTGGACAGCCGAAGTCGGCGTCCGACCTCGGAACATCCGACCTCAGAACCTCCGACCCGGAAAACCCCGACACCCGAGGTCTATTCTTGTCAACCACCTACTACGGCCGTACCCCTCCGAGGTCCGGCCGAGGGCCATGTCCTGCCACTGCCCCGGCATTTATTGCGCATGACCCCTGCAAACCCCCAGTTCACTCAACAATTAATGCGGATCTCCGGCTTACTCCACCATTAATGCGCGTGGCTCCTGTTATCTACGGACCCGCAACTCTCCACGGCAAGTCAGCCCAGCAGAGTCCAATCAACGATGATAAGTCTCTGATCTCGGCCATACCTCCGACATCAATGCAATGATTCGCCCGATCGCGTGCTACCTCGGGTCGTACGACGACCTCACCTCCGACATCAATGCAATGATTCACCTGATCGTGCGCCAATCTGAGCAACATGCCGAGCCGTACAATGACCTCGCCCCATCACATCTCAGGTAAACCAACCCCCCTATAAAAGGGGCCCTTGCTCCTCAGAGGGGGGTTGGAGATTCCGCACTCTAGAAGCACTGTTCTTCTTCTTCCCACACATTTGCCCCCCTTCTGACTTGAGCGTCGGAGGGCCGGCGCCGGAAGACCCGGCCACCGGCTTTTCTGCAGGCACCCGGACGGAGGACCGCCCGCCGACGGATCGCCGCTCCCCTGTGAGGACTTGCCGCTCCCTCTCTTCGACCGAAGATCGCCCCCGGGTCCAATTTCCAGCAACAGTTGGCGCTAGAGTAGCGATCATGAAGTTGAGAAGCAAGGGAGCCTCCAACATCTCCCGGCGTCCCCCACAGAATTCTGGACATTCCGTCCAGAATTCGCCTACTCCGGCTGACCCGGTTCCTCAGGTCCAGCCAGAACAGTTTGATGCCCTGGTACAGCAAGTCCAGGCCCTGGCCGCCGCCGTTCAAGGCCTGCGGCGCGAGGAGGCCTTACCAACGCTCCCCCCGCAGGCCCAGGTCCTGCCGGAATGTCCTCCCAACGGCCCGGTCTTCCCAGGCCAAAATTTGCATGGCTCCTCCAGAGCCAACAACGAAGAGCGGACTTCCCCCAGAGAGAGCTACCGGGGGAAGATCTCAACAGAAGACCCCAACCCTCTGAGGCTGAGTCAGCCCAGACCACCGTGAGCCGGAGCAGACCACGGCGACAATCCCACGGGTTGGGGAGCTCGACAGGAAAGTTGAGCACTTGGAGCGCCAAATCGCAGCGCTCCACAGTAGGAAGGCAAGGCAGGAGGGAGACTTCGAGTTCACTACCAAATCCCCTTTTCCTGCCAGATCGAGGATGAGCCGGTCCCCGCGAGGTTCAAAATGCCTCAGGTGGAGCCCTATAGCGGAATTACCGACCCCCTCGACCATTTGGAGAGCTACCGAGCCCTCATGGCTCTACAAGGATCCTCGGAGGCCGTACTTTGCAAGGCCTTCCCAGCGACTCTTCGAGGGACCGCTCGGCTTTGGTTTTCTGGACTAAAGCCGAACACGGTATCCTCCTTTGAGCAACTCGGCAGGCAGTTCGCCACCAATTTTGCCGCCAGCCGGCGCCAACGACGGACGTCAGACTCCCTTCTGGACATCAAGCAGAAGGAGGGGAATCCCTCAAGGAGTATCTGGACCGCTTTACTGCCGCCACGTGGGAAGTTCGCGAGCTAGACCAGTCGATAGCCATGTCGGCTCTGAAGACTGGGGTTCGCTCCTACCGATTCCTCTTCTCCATTGAGAAGAGCTTCCCGGCCGACTTCACCGAAATGCTGGCCCGAGCCCGGAAGTATGCCAAGGCCGAGGAGGCAGTTGCCTCCAGGCGGGGTGCGATTGAGCCCGCCTCAAGGAAAGAAGAAACGCCGCGAGGAGCGCGGCCGACAGAGAAGCCGATCCCCCCGTCGAGAGAAGAACCTCCCTCGCTGAGGAGCCCCCCTCGGCAGCAGGGGCGAGCTCAGCGGAGGACCCCACCTCGACCAAGATCTCCACCACGGCCTCGGACGTACCCAGGGAGGTACGAGAATACACACCTGTCAATGCCCCCGGGCCGAGATCTTGATGGAAATCGAGGGTCGGGATTTCTTCCGACCCCCGCCTCCTATGCGGGATACGGGAGTTCCCCGCAATCCCAGGAAGTACTGCCGCTTCCACCGAGACCGTGGGCACGACACGGAGGATTGCTTCCAGCTCCGGGACGAGATAGAGGCGCTCATCCGCCGGGGAGTACTCAACCGGTTCGTGAGGAACCGCGTGAGAAAGGAGGCCGACGGAAAACGCCACGCTGCCCGAAAACCGACGACAACAGGCCCATCGCCGGCACCATCAATATGATCGGAGGAGCCTCGGCAGGAGCAGCAGCCCAGGGAGCCCCCCGAAGCGCCTGCGTGCTGATGAAGTCATCTCGTTCTCGGACGAGGACTTGGAAGGGGTTGAGACCCCCATGATGACGCTGTGGTCATCTCTATGATTGTAAATAAGTTTGATGTAAAACGTGTCCTAGTTGACAATGGAAGTTCAGCTAACGTTTTGTACTATCATGCCTACCAAAAAATGGGGTTGCCAGAAGGACATCTCCGGAAAATTAATGCCCCACTGGTTGGGTTCACCGGAGACTCGGTCCCAGTTGAAGGTGAGGCCAGCTTCCTTGTCACAGTTGGCCTCGCTCCCCGGGAGAGCACTGTGAGGACGGACTTCCTTGTGGTCCGTCTGCCCTCAGTCTACAACGCCATCCTTGGGCGGCCAGGGCTAAACGCCCTTCGAGCCGTGGTTTCAACCCGCCATCTGCTCATGCGGTTCCCCACCGGCCAAGGAGTAGGCGAGGTCGCGGGACCAGTTGGTTGCCAAGCAGTGCTACATGGCGGCCCACAGAGTAAGGCAACCGACCGAGGCGCCGATTCAGCCAACAGGCCCCTCACTACCCATAGAAACCCTGGATGCGAGGGACACCCTTTGGAAGAAGCAAGTAGAGCCTGGTGAGCTTCTTGTTCAAGTTCCACTGCAGAAAATTTTTCCGAGCTAACTGTGCAGGTCGGCTCCGGCCTTGGCGCCTGCGAGAGGATCACCTCGTCAGCTTCCTGCGGGACAATGCTGATGTCTTCGCCTGGTCGCCCGGACGTACCGGAATTGACCCTGAGGTCATGGTCCATCGACTCCAGGTGAAGCCAACCAGCAGACCTGTAAAGCAGAAGAAAAGGGCTCCGCCCCGGAACGACAACGAGCTGCGGCCGAGGAGGTGGATAAACTCCTTGGCCGGCTTTATCCGGGAGGTCTCTACCCAGACTGGCTCGCCAACGTAGTCCTCGTAAAGAAGGCCAACGGAAAATGGCGCATGTGCGTGGACTACACCGACCTGAACAAGGCTTGCCCAAAAGATAGCTTCCTCCTCCCAAGCATCGACCAACTCGTCGATTCCACCTCAGGACACCAACTGCTGACTTTTATGGATGCCTTTTCAGGGTACAATCAAATCCGAATGGCGCCAGAAGACGAGGAGAAGACGGCCTTCATCACCGACAAGGGCACCTATTGCTACAAGGTGATGCCCTTCGGCCTGAAGAACGCTGGAGCCACCTATCAGAGGCTGGTCAGCCAAATTTTTAAAGACCAGATCGGCCGAAATATGGAAGTTTACGTGGACGACATGCTGGTGAAGAGCCGAGCGGCGGAGCACCATGTAGCTGACCTCAACGAAACGTTCTCCAAGCTCAGGAGATACCGAATGAAGCTCAACCCAGCGAAGTGCGCGTTCGGAGTCACCTCGGGCAAGTTCCTGGGTTTCATAGTGACCCAGCGCGGAATTGAAGCCAACCCTGAGAAAATCCGAGCGCTGCAAGAAATGACGCCCCCGAGGACAGTCAAGGAGGTGCAGCGGCTTACCGGGCGGGTTGCCGCCTTGGGGAGGTTTGTCTCCCGATCGGCCGAACGCTGCCTCCCATTCTTCAAGATCCTCAAGCGGCCAAAGGATTCCAATGGTCAGAAGAATGCCAGCAGGCCTTCGAAGAGCTCAGAAGCCTTTTGGCCTCTCCCCCGCTGCTCACCAAACCGCAGAGGGATGAAGTCCTTTACTTGTATCTGGCCGTCTCTCCAGTTGCAGTGAGCTCAGTCCTCGTCCGGGAAGAGGACAAGCTCCAAAAGCCGGTCTACTACATCAGCCGGGTCCTCAGAGATGCTGAGACCCGATACTCCAAACTTGAAAAGACGATCTTTGCTCTCATTACTTCAGCTCGAAGACTCCGTCCTTATTTCCAAGCCCACACAATAACCATACTGACCGACCAGCCTATGAAGCAAATACTGCAAAGGTCGGATCGTGCGGGGAGGATCGCCAAATGGGCGGTCGAGCTCGGGAATTTGACCTCGAATATCGGCCCAGGCCGGCTATTAAAGCTCAAATACTCGCCGACTTCATCGTAGAGTGCACCCTGCCGGACGACCCCGAGCTGTCATCCGTATCCATAGAGGAAGCCCCAAGGCTACCATGGGTTTACACTCGGACGGGTCTTCGACTTCGGGGGGTAGCGGAGCCGGACTCATCCTCACCAGTCCAGACGGGGTGGTGGCCGAGCAAGCCTTGCGCCTCGAGTTCCGGCCTCGAACAACGAGGCTGAGTATGAGGCTCTCATCGCCGGGCTCAAGTTGGCAAAGGAACTGAAAGTGGAAGACCTGACGGCCTTCAGTGATTCCCAGCTGATAGTAAGCCAGATCCAGGGAGACTTCGAAGCAAAAGAGCCATCCATGCAGAAATATCTCCAAAAAGTGCGGGAACTCACGTCTACCTTGAACTCTTTCAGTATTCAGCACATTCCCAGAGCGGAGAATCTCAGGGCAGACCAGTTGTCCAAACTGGCGACCTCCCGCATGAGCGAGCTTCCCAGGGGACAACGCTCGAGTACCTTCGGACGCCCAGCACGGAGGAGCCCGAGCCCACCATGTGCATCGACTTCGAGCCAAGCTGGATCGACGGATTCGTCTGCTACCTCCAGGACGGAACCCTACCCCATGACGAGACAGAGGCTCGCCGAATCAAGCGCCAAGCTCCCCGGTATGTCTTGTATGAAAACAGACTCTATCGTCGATCATTTACTTCTCCTCTTCTCAGATGCCTCCGCCCCTCTGAGGCGGACTATGCCCTCCGAGAGGTCCATGAAAGGAATTGCGGAAA